>NC_037681.1:40478367-40705867 GCF_003255815.1 Theropithecus gelada
GGGCAGCAGGGGGTGTTGTGGGGGGCAGAGGGAGGGCCAGAAGCAGAGTGTGTTGTGGGGGGTGGGGGGAGGACCAGAAGCAGAGTGTGTTGTGGGGGGCGGGGGGAGGACCAGAAGCAGAGTGTGTTGGTGGGGGCTGGGGGAGGAGAACCAGAGGCAGAGTGTATTGGGGAGGGTGGGGAGGGAGGATCAGAAGCAGAGCGTGCTGGGTTGAGGGGGAGGACCTGAACCAGTGTGCTGGGTGGGTCGGGGGAGGCCCCAGAGCACCTGGGCCGGTCAAGCTCAGGCTGAGGGAGGCTAGTACCTGGGCAAGGCAACTGAGGCTAAGCTCCTTGGAAAATGGACAAGGAGAGCTGTCCCTTCTCATTGTGTGTGTCCAGGGGCAGCCTGGTCTCTGGAGCCACGAGACAGGTGCCTAGGCCACCTTGGAAAGCTTTCCTGTGACCACAGGTGTGGGGTGGGCATCTCTTAGGGGTATAACTACTTCAGTTATCCTACCTATCCCAGGGTACACACCTCTCCGGCCCCACCCTCCCTGAAGGCCCCCGCTTCCAACAACAGATACTTCCAACTACAGATACCCTAGCTTGCAGCTCTCAGGCCTCTGCTGGGTCACTTCCCCAGGGATGACCTCAGCCTCCTTCCTTAGCTCTCACCCCTCTTCTGAGGTCCACTCAAGAGCCACCTCCTCTGAGAAGCCTCCCTGACCACCTCCAGCTCAGGGACTTCTCTCCCCCAGGGAAAGAGGAAGTAGGGAAGGGAGCTTGGATGGAAGAGCTACACCCCAGCAGGCTCTGTGCTGCCTTACAGCTCCACAAGCTTATCAGGTCAAGGTATTATTCCCATTTTACAGATGAGAAAACAGAGGCTCAGGGGTCAAATAACCTTCTGAAGGGGGTTCCAGAGGTTTCCTAGTGAGTAAAGGTATTCCCAGTGAATATGAGCCTATGTGCAGCAGGCAGCCCTGCGGCCCTCTGGAGCTCACAGCCTTCACCTCACCTCCGAGCATGAGCTCTCCTTAACCAGGCAGCTCATGGACCCCATTCCTCTGCTCAGCATTGCCCTTTGGAGGCAGCTGGGTGGAGATGGGGCGGGCAGGGTGCACTCAGTACATGCTCAATAAACACAGGAGACTGTCTGACCACTGCCCCCAGGCATGACCTGTTGCCGTCTTGGGTGGGGGGCCCCCATGACAACCTCACCTGCACCTGAGCCGGAGAAGTTGTCAGAGTCATCCCCAGAGCCATCTTGATCTTCAGGGGGCAAATTAGTAGCCACAATTTGCTGGAAAAGGATCAGAATATGGTATGAGTAGAGGCTTGGCCGGGGCTCTGCTGCTCCTGGGTCCTCTCCTAGACAGCTGAGTGGACTCGCCCTACCCTGTGCTGCACAGGTACACAGGGAGACGCCTCTCATGTGGCTCCAGGCCCCTCAGCTCTGGGCAGCACTTTGGTTCCCCTGCCCCAACCCCTGATGCTACAACACAGCCTGGTGCCGGGCACAGGGCACAGGGGCACAAGAGAGTGGGCAGGGCCCTCACCCTGAGAAGCTCAGTCTGGTGAGGGAGCTCCAGACCTCTCAGAAGGGCAGACAGGGAGTTGCTATTGGGAATATAGGCTGTGGCCCCCATGGGACCCCATCAGCCCACCCTACCCTACTCTTGGGGGTCATCAGCCAGGGAGCTTTGGGGCCGAAGATTGCCGACCCAGCCCCACTGAGGGGCTTTCGAAAACCCCCAAGAACAATCTCAGGACAACCTGGATGCAGAGGCAGCCTCCAGGCATGCTGGCCCCCAGGTGTGGACACCGAGGGCGGCACAAGGGGCAGGGGCACCGCTGGGCACAGGAACTGTCTGTTCTGAGGCAGGTCTGCCCACGCAGGGCAACCCCAGGCCTGGCCCCGACACACCTTCCCACACTCGGCCCAGTTCCCATCTACAGTAAAAGACTGGGTTCAGGCTCTCTGGTCAGAGTATCGTCCTCCTTGGGGAAGGAAGGACAGGGTGCCCATCGGGCTGGGGACATATAAGGCTAATCTGTTAGGGGCCCTGCACGGAGAAGGCTCCAGGAAGTGGGCTGTGGACCTGGGACGGGTCCTGCTGGCAAACAGCAGCCCCAGGAATGCTGCCCGTCTGCCCAGCTCCAAAAGGCAAAGGGGCCAGAGGGCAAACATATACACATCTCTGCAGTTCCTGAGGCCGGGGCTGACGGGCAGGACCGGGGGCGGGGGTGGGGAGGCAGGATCACACCACACACGGCAGGCCTGTGCAGAACCCTGGTCGGCAGCGAGGGCAGAAAGTCAGGACTGCCTTTGCCCTTCACACTGGCCCCAGGACCTCAGGTAAAGAACGGAGAACCCAGCAGCCAGGTGGCAAGAAGTGTGGCTTTGAGAACCCTATTCAGCTTCAAGGCTCAGACCCAAGGACCCCACTCACTACACAGTCTATCTTGAGAGGGCCCCAATGTCTGGGACCAGAACAAAGAATGAAAAAATATGCAGAACAGCACAGTCCAGTGCACTAGCTTTAGGAACTCCGGACCCTGCCGCTCACTAGATGCGTGGTCCTGGGATATCATTAAACCGCTTATGGCTTCAGTCTCTCCATCTGTAAAATGGGGAAATAATAACATCTACATTCCAGGACTGCTGCCAAAATTCAATGAAGCTATGCCTAACACAGCCTGGCACGCAGTAGGCACCCACAAACAGTGACCATTGTCTAACTAGGGGAGCCTCAAATGTCAGCAGGCCTGTCTAGAAAGAGGGTAAAAGGGAGGCAGATAAAGTTTCATGAGAAGAGGGGGACAGGAAGAAGTCAGTTCACCAGAAGCCTCTGCACTGACTTGTCACCCACCTGAGGCTGGGCTCCAAAGGGAAAGGGCCTCCTCAACCCAAGAGGCCTTGTCAGGCCCTGGCCATAGGCCCATGGGTCTCACTCCTGGGAGTGCAAAGCAGAGAGGGATAGACACCTCCTGCCTCCTGAGGCAGCCCTGGGGCAGAGCCGGACCAGGTGGAGGCTCTACATCCAGGGGCCTGGGTTAGAGGAAAGCATCAGACACGTGTAGAAACCACAAGGTCAGAAATAACACTGAACTTCCTTTGAAAGGACAAAAGCAAAACTGTACCTTCCTTCCCCCAAGAGAAAGGTTTTGACCCTATAAGGGCCATCCATAGCCCATCTACAGTAAACAGCCACATTCCACCAAGGCTCACCTACAGTGAACAGTCACTGTCCACCATGGCCCATCTACAATCAACAGCCATTGGCTGGTGCAGTGGCTCACGCCTGTAATCCCAGCACTGTGGGAGGATCACTTGAGCTCAGGAGTTCGAGACCAGCCTGGCCAACATGGTGAAACCCCCATCTCTACTAAAAACACAAAAATTAGCCAGGCATGGTTGCGCACGCCTATAGTCCCAGCTACTTGGGAGGCTGAGGCAGAAGAATCCCTGGAATCCGGGAGGCAGAGGTTGCAGTGAGCCAAGATTGCACCACTGCACTCCAGCCTGGGTGACACAGCAAGACTCCGTCTCAAGCAATCAATAAAAACCAACAGTCATAGTTCATGCTCCCCCTGCCTCCACACAAGACCACATCTGATCTATACCATCTCTATGTGGTGCTTCAAACACCTGTGCTGCCTCCACAGAGCTCTGAAGCTGCCCTGGCCTCCCTCAAGCCTGTCCCCTTCACCAACAAAGAATACTGCCCACCGGGGGGAGGGCACAGAGTGGGCACCCCCACCCATACTCACTGAAATCATGGCTTCACTCTCACCCAAGGACTCTGCCCTGCCCTCTCCTGCTGCACCGCCTCCCTGAAGAGAAAGCTCGAGATGGGGCAAGGACAGAGCAAGGCATTGACACTTCGACCCCACAAGCCTCCACTGCATTGTAGAGTGCCCAACTCTACAGAGCAGAAGCCAGAGCCATTAGATCCATGCTCCACTCAACAGATGAGGCCACCAAAGCCCACACGAAAGACACACACACTGGGGCCCATGTATAGCCCGGGAGGCACCGCCCAGTGAGACCCAGAACGCCAGGGAGGCCCCAGCAGGTTAGCAGTTTCCCAAGAGCAGGGCTTTCCTCCTGACTAGATAGGCATTTCAGTCTGCCCGGTCCCTAAAACAATTTGTTCCCTCAGCTCTGCTGGCTTATCCCTCTGCAATCTTGTTTACACAACAAGCTCTTAAGCAAATGTTTTCTCCACTGAAACCAGCTCCCTGCCCTCAGGGGCCTCTCCCCTCCCTGGGCCTAAGGGGATGGGCTAGAGAGACCTCCCAAATCTCCTCCAGCTTGAACCTTCTGTGACAGCCCCTCAAATGAGGAGAAGGTGAGATTTCAGCCTCCTGGGGAGGAAATTAGCAGAAACTGCTGAGTTTGAACTTGGATTACCAAGGTGCCGGCCGACTCCCAGAAAGGAGTTTCCGGTGAGACTTCCGATTTCCTTTAGCAGGCCTGCCGTGCTGACGGCCTGCAGCACACTGCCTCTAGGCCTCCTGGGCAGCTCTCCTCAGCATCATCTCCAACCTGGGTGCTTCCGAGGCTGCTTGGCCACTGTTCAAGGTTGCTCAGGAACAGGTCGCCTCAGCTTGGAGCCCACCTCATGCCCTGCCCAGGAAGGCAACAGGCCAACCAGCCTTTAACCTCTGTAAGTCCCAGGAAAACCAACTGTTCATAGAACGAATCAACAACTTTGTGCTAGGTAAGATCTAGGCTTCCACTCATTGTGTTTGTTCAAAGCAAGGGATGCCTTGCCCCTTCCCCACCCACAGTGCAGACACTAGAAGCTCACTGAATAGAAAGCCCAGGGTTTGGCTCGCCTGGGGGCTGGGGGATCAAGAGGCAGCTGCCAGGAGTCTGGGGACAGGGAGTTAGGGAGTAATGGTCAGGTCAGCCCATCTCCGTCTCAGCCATGCTGGTCTCCTGGCCAGATCCTGGGGACCCTGGAGAGAATCCTGGGGTCAGGGCTCTGAACCAGCAAGAAAGAAGGTGTGAAGGAGTCTGGCCTTCTCTAAGGCTGGAAACACTTTCCACCCATTCCTCTTTCACCCCTACAACTCCCCTGCAGATGAGGCAGCAGGGCTGAGAAGGATCTCTCTCCCTAGCAGATAAGGACTAGAGCCTCTAAAAGGCAAGGGACTTGCCCAGGGCTGCCCAGACACTACAACTTCCTGTGCAGCAGCACTGCTCTCCTCACCTGCCATCCCCTTCTCTCTCCCCAGCCCCACCAGCTGAGCCCATCAGTTTTAAGGAAAACCTGTCTAAGGCTCCTCAATGGGACAGAGTTTCACTGAGTTGGAATTGCTGAGCCTGCCCCAGCAGTGAAGCTACCCAGGGACCAGCCCACATTTGAGAGGTGGAGAGGAAACGGCATGGACCGGAAAGGGACCTGTGCCATGAGGGATGGGGAGTCATCATCACCCGCTGCCAGCCACTACAGAGCACATCTGAAGTCTGTGGGCAGAGAGCTGGCAGAGAAGCTTCCAGAAAGCAGCCTCAAGCCAACTGCCAGCTTTTGCTCCCATACCAGAGGTAAAGAGGGCCACTCTCCTTGGCAACCTCTGTCTCAGCAGAGCCCCTTGCCCTGGCCAGCCCTGGCCAGCCCTGGGGCTAAGGGGCAGCTGTGCTGCAGCTCCTCTACAAGACAGCTCAAAAGTGCCTTGGCGGCCTCAGAAGCTAGGATGTCCAGTGGGCATCTCAGACAGGTTCGAGGGAGGGTGGCAGGCCCAGTCGCTAACCTGAGAGGTTGCCCATCTAACCCTACCCCATCAGCCTGAGGCCATCAGGTCAGAAGGCCTTTGGTTTCCAGCCCGCACCCTCAATCACTAACATTGGTCACTTGCTGCTTGAAGTGAGTGATGGGTAAAACACAAACCCCTTAAAAATCATTACTGACAGCCAGGCGCAGTGGCTCACGCCTGTAATCCCAGCGCTTTGGGAGGCCGAGGTAGGCGGATCACCTGAGGCCAGGAATTCAAAACCAGCCTGACCAACATGGTGAAACCCCGTCTCTACTAAAAATATAAAATTAGCTGGGCGTGGTGGTGTGCGCCTATAGTCCCAGCTACTTGGGAGGCTGAGGCAGGAGAACCACTTGAACCCAGGAGGTGGAGGTTGCAGTGAGCCAAGATCACGCCAGGAGCTTTGGAAGAAAAGAGGGAAGAAATAGTCTGGTCCTGGCCCGGCAGAGCTCCCAGCCCCCCAGAATGTATGGCCAGGTGTCCAGCTCCAGGGGGATTTAAAAACGGGGAGCTTCAGAGGCTGGAGTACAGAGGGCTGCCCTAAGGGGACTACTAGGGCCAGGCCTTGAAGCCCGCAACCCAACCCAGGAGAGGATAAGACAATGCTCACCCCAGGCACTAACTTGGGCAGCGCAGGGGGCCTCTGATTCGCAGTCATCCATGGTGGAGCAGGAAAGGGAAGCTGATCTGTCAGCTGTACCTGCCCCGTGTGGCCACGAAATCCCCGGCTTCTGTGGGAGCAGAGTCACTTCAACAAGCCCCAACAAACCAGGGAGAAAGAGCTGCCTCTTATCAAAGGAGCTAGGTCATTGCCTTTCTCAAGCAGCCTGGACCAGGGGCCATGGTGCTGGTTCTGGGGCCAGTGGACAGGAGAGACCCAGACCTGTTCTAGGAGCCCAGGTTGCAAGGTCAAGAGGCAGGAGGGCCCATGGTCATGGCAGGCTGGACACCCACCCTCCCCATCCCGAGATTCCACACAATGGCAGATGTCCTCGGGAGGCTTGAAATAGGGTCACAGTTGTTTGGAAATCTTTTTTACCCCCTCGGTTTCTCAGTCAGATCTACAAATATAAGGAAAACAGGCTGACCCTCGCCTCCCCTAGACTTCAGGACTCCCGGGGGCTGAGGTCTCCGAGCCGCAGAGCCCCAGCCTTTACCCCCACTTCTGCATCAAGACACCACACTGGCTGAGAGTGATATCCAAACCATCACCTGCATCCAGACTGGGGACTCTCAGCTTCAGGGTCCCCAAGAATCACCAGGAGACCACTACAAATGAAGTCTTCCGAGCTCCCCGTCCAGAGGCTGAGTCTGTCATTCACAAGCCCCAGGTCCTGTAGGGGGTCTTCAGACTGCACTTTGAACACAATGAGGAGAGGAAAAGGCATCCCCCAGAGTGGCCCAGCCTGGAGGAGGCAAGAGCTCACTTCACTTGAGTCCAGTGTTCAAAGTCAAGGCACTGAGTAGCAACAGAGCCCTGTGAACAAGTTCTAGTGGCAAAGGGACCAGGGAAAGCTCAGCAATGTCCTATACCTTTCCGACACGTCCACTCGCACAGATAGCACACCATGGTGGCGGCCCAGCCTCCCTCCCCCAGGGGCTGAAGACCCACTGAACATCCAGAAGCACCTACATGACTGGGAAAGTGTCTACTTGAAGCTGGGCTGAGGCTCCTTCGTGCCTGGGGCTGAGCCCACTGGCTTCCTACCAGCCAGCTTGGCTGGACCCAGCAGGGATAAGCAGAAGACAGCTGCTGGAGCTGAGAGGCAGGTGGGCCCCAGGGACGAAGGCTGGGCCTGGAGGGCAGCACAGGCTGCAGGGCCTGGTCCTGCTCTTCCAGGAGTATCAGTGAGAGGGTGGGGGAGAAAAAGCTGCAACACCCTCTCCCAGCCCCACCGCCTTCTGAATGCCTCAGTGCCCTGCAGAGTGGATGTGCAGCTGCCTTCCCTCTGTGGGGAGCCCTGTGACCCTCTCCTTCAGCCTGGACTGAAATGGCCTAAGCACTGAGCAGGCAGGTCAGACCCGAGCACGCAGGAGCAAGGGTCTCTGGGAAAGGGTTGGAATCCACCACGCAGCTCCCATGCTGGGGACCTAGGCAGCTTTCAGCCTCTCTCTAGACCTGTTCCCCACCTAGACGCCAGAAGGGGCTTGGTGGATAATGCTAAAGTGCCTTATGGCTGACAGGCTGGCCCCGCTGACTTTAGCGCCTGGTGCTGCTCTGGGAACTAGACAGGGGTTCTGTCCCCTAAGACTCTCCAAATGCCCCCTCCTCAGGGACCCACAGCACTGACCACAAAAGGGTGGCCCAGGGAAAATGATCAGGTCCAACATGGGGACAGTCTGGTGATAGTCTGGCCTCTGTCCCTAAATTACTGGGTGCTGCTAGAAATATCATACCTCAGGTTGCCCGTCTGTACAATGGGGGTTTGGCCAAAACGGTGGGACTCGTGGCAGTAGGCAGCAGGGCAGGGCCACAGGCCAGGAGACAGTGGGCTCCCCCAACCTCAGGGTTGTGGAGGAAGTGCTAGACACATCACTCCTGTCCTAAGGCTGGTTTCCAAACTCAGGAGCTGGGAAAACACCGCCCGCCCGGGAGGCAGGCTAAGGCCGCAGATGGGGTCTGGGCCTCCAGACCCGAAATCTCCCCCACTGAAGCCATTCCCAGGAGGAGGGGCCTCACCGGTGCCTCAAGGCAGCATGAGCATTTCCGGTGACAGGCACAGTAATTTATCAGCTCACTGGCTCTCTACTGAGAACAAGGCAAGCCGGGGCCTGCTGAGGGTATGACAGGCAGGGAGTGATGGGCCCGGTCCAGGGCAGGAGGGAGACAGAAATGGGCAGGAAGAGGAGGCTGTCCCCAGCAGCACTTCCGAGGGGAGGAGCGCATTTCGGGGACACTCTGGACGGCACCCCCACACACAGCCCCACCCTGCCACTCGAGACGGACCCCTCATTGTCCTGGGGGCTTCAGGACAGGGCCAGGGTGGAGGGACGGCATTCATGCTTGGCCTTCAAGACCACTTTCGGGTAATATTTTCCATTTAGTGTGAGGTCAGGGCTTTACAGATGGGAAGCCTGAGGTCAAGGTCACAGAGCCGAGCCTCCCAGCCCTGGGCCCTTTGCCCTGCCCCGCATTGCACTGCCTGCTCACAGTACACCGGGGGCATTTATTGAAAGAGGAGGGATCTTGGCAACCTCATGCCAGCTCCGATGCCCAAGCCAAGCCAGTGCTGCCCCCAGCACCCCCATACCTACCCTTTCACAGAGCTGGCGCCTGCCTCGGCAGCTCACATGCCAGGACTGGTCTCAGAACAGGCTCAGCTGAGGGCTGGGTGTGGAGCCTCAGAGCTGGAAGACCAGTTCCTCTGCTTTTCCCCACCTGGCAAAACCCAGGCCAGGCCAGGCAGGGCAAGGTTTCACCCAGGCAGGCGTTGAGCAAAGCAGCCCAGCCCAGGCCCTGCAGCCTCAGTGCCTGGTACTGCTCTGGGAGCCAGACAGGGGATCTGTCTCCCAAGACTCACCAAACACCCCCCACTTAGGGACCCACAAGGACACTTGATCACACTGACTTGATATCATCACCCTCAGCTTCCCAAGGGGAGTCATGGCTTAGGCAGGATGCCAGAGATATCCTAAATCAAGGTGACTGTGGGACAACTGCCACCCTATGGGGACAGAGGGGGCAGCCAAGCCTCCAAAGCACTGTCCCTCCCCCAGCCCTGACTGCCCTAAAGAGCCCACCAAGGCCAGAATCTCAGCCAAGATTTCCCCAGTCGGCCCCTACTGAGAAGCCCAGCCCTGTCAGTCCCGACGGGGTCCCCTGGAACGGGTATCCACCAGACCTGGGGACCAGGGCACCTCTGCCATATGGACTTCTAGGAACATCCTCCCCTTGTACTTGCTAAATAAAGTATCCTCAAGTTTCACAGAGGCAGAAACTGTGCTTTTGACACACCTGCAGCCAGCCAGGGCTCCAGCTGTGTGTGAAGGTGGGGGAGGGGAACAAGCTCCAAGGTATTACCAAAATCTCTATCAGTGTCCCTGTCATTGCACAATATCCCCTTGAAAACAAGTCCTCTGGGAGGGCTAAAGGGTGCCAGCACTCACACTACAGCATAAATCACTTCCAGGTGGGGAGGGGCTAACTCCGGAACTAGGGCACTGAGGGTAGGTAGATGGGAGCTCTGGGAGACGGAACAGGATTACAAAAGAGCGGCTGGAAGATGTCAAGGGCAAATTTTTTAACCTTTCTCAAAATGTGCATGCCAGCAACGCCATACCCAGGAAAGGAGGAAGGAATTCTCTTTGCTCTTTCTGGAGTCACAGATGTACATGGTTTCTCCTCCTGTGTACAGAACAATGGGCTAGCCTGGGAACCTGCCTTTCAGATAAAGAACAATTCAGACTGAGTAGGCACTGAGGCTGCTGGGAAGCCCAGAGACACGGGAAGGCAGAGTGTCCTTGCAGGAGTCCCAGGAGAGGGTGGGGCTGGTACCTTCTGGTTTGGGTGATGGAAGACAGAATTTTCTGTGAAGGCTCTCTCTGAAGGGGCTAGGTGGATCCTCCAGATTACTGGTGGGTCCCCAGGTCCGGCAGCTTGCCCTCCCTCTGATGGGCTGGCAGATCTGCAAAGCCTCGAACCCCCAGCACAGAGCTCCTAGCCCTCGCAGCTTCTGCACACGGTTAGTGCTGAGATGGCTGAAAGGGAGGCTGTGAATACAGCTCCAGTTTGAAAAGCTCAGTGTGACCCTGGGAAAGGGAAGTAGCCATATATGCCTTGCCCAGAGCTCAGGGACCACCAGGGCGGTCGGGGGGCGGGGTGTGTGGTAGAAAAACAGTCTAAGCCTGTGACCTGGGCTGGAAATTACTTGAAGAATAGAAACAACTGAATTAGGCTCTGGGGAGAAAAAGTGATCACAGCTGATGTTTATTGAGCCCCCTGGGCCAGAGGAGCTGGCAATCAGTTTTTTTTAATCTGAATTAATTAATTGGATCTTCACAATCACCTTAGGTTCTAGTACCATGCACATTTTACAGATGAGAAAATTGAGGCAAAGGAGCTATGTCATCTGTCCCAAGGCACACAGCCACTGAAGCCAGCAGTCTTGCTCTGGTGGGCATGCCATGAACCGCCCATCACAGTGAAGCCCACTCTGTCACTCTCAGGAGGACAACAGCCCTCGTTTCCACTGGCGGCACCCTGCAATCTGGCCCAGCATTGTCAGCCTCCATAGAGAACCCAGCTCCCTCTCCAGGACAGCCACCAGTCTGAAGTTCTGGGGACAGGCCACTGTGCCCCACTGCTGGGGGCCCTGCCCAGCAGGCCTGAGCCCCTACGAGGGTGCCCCAATGTCTGGCTTTGCCTGGCGTCCTCTCCCACCTGCCAGCCCATCCCGTACCTTCTCAGGTCAGGAGGCAGCCCCTGGCAGAGGCTCACGTGGAAGAGAGCAAAGTCTGGCCTGCTAGTGAAGGCTCGTGTTTCTGAGAAGGGCAAAAGCCGTGTTTGCAGGCCCTGTTAACGTCAGCAGCACTGGGGTCAGACCAGCAGGCCATTCACACAGAGTGACTCCAGGCTTAGGCTGGGTCAGACTGCACCCCTTCCCACAGGTCAGCCTCAGTGCTCCCCTAGACTTGCTTCTCTGTGCTCCAGACAAGGAAGGGGCCCCAATCACATCACATATGGTATTTCATGGAATCTCTGCAAAAGCCCTCTGGGGCAGGATATGAGAAACTCCATTTCACAGACGGGGAAACTGAGGTGGGGGTAGGTGAAGAATCGTGCTCACGATGACACAGGGAGGAAGCGATGAAGTCCGGATGTGATCCAGGTGGGCTAGACTTGTGAGCTGTGCTCCTCCTGGCCTCCACAACACCTCTCCGCTCCAGCCCGAGCCGGGACTAACCAAGCCAGCTAGTTCTCGGTCCCACCTTGCCTGTCAAGCCCCAAGGTCTCAGGACTCAATATTGGGCCCCCCCAAAGGTAGGAAGGCCCAGGCCTTCAGGCTCAGGTGACTGCCTTACACAGGGAAGACAGGCAGGCCAGAGTGCCCACTGCACGCCCAGCCTCCACAAGATCTGTAAGAATGAACCTCATTCACCGGGGGTGGGGAGGAAGGCAGGGGGCTCTATGTCCTTCCTACAATTCCCTGAGCCCAAGACAACCAGTCACTGCTGCAGATTCACCCAAGGAGACTCAGGGGTGAGCTTCCTGGACTTTCCAGGCCTGACCCCAGGGAAACTCATCCTGTGCTCTTTCCCCAGGTCCCTTTCAGGGAGGGAGGTGGGGGGCAGGGCCTGAAGATCTCATGCAGCCCAAGCAGGGCACATGCTTCTAGCCTGGCCCTCAGCCCCGCAGGCCCTGGCCAGCCTTGAGGTCTGCTGCCCAGACCCTCCCCAACACCCCATCCTGGAAGAGATACGGTCACCACCACAGCAGCACTGCACCCTGTGGTTTTCTCTGGGAGAAGCTAGAGTGACGTCAGCCTCTAGGAAAGTCTCAGAGGTTCCTGAAACGTCCCACAGCCTCGGGCCCTACAGGCCCAAACCTGACCACCATATTTGTCTGGAACACTCCAGAGAGATGGGCCCTCCAAGGCCTCAGACAGTTTCCTGGGCAGCAGGGATGACAGGAAGCTACAGGAGGCAGAGTCAATGCCACTCTGACACAATCAAGTCCCCAGCCAGGTAAGGCCTCTGGAGGATCAGCGGCCACCACTGGTATTGGTAGCATGGGAACAGCAGGGTCAGGGCCCAAGTCCTAAAGGGCTTTCTGGGACCCAGCTTGTGACAAATGCCATAGGTGGCCACGAGCTGCTCGGCCCTCCAGAAGTTCCTCCAACTTCCCCACATTCCACCCTGGCAGACATGCAATGCTCACAATACGCATCCCAGGCCAGGAGCCAGAGTTCTGTCTCCCAGCCTGCTGAGGAGCACAGAAGAACCACAGAGAGAGCCAGGCAGCCCCACGTGGAAATGACCATGAACTCAGGTTCACGCCACTGTGGGGAAGTTCCCTGAACACCTTTGGAGATCCATGGTGCACACGAGTGGTCCTGGAGGAGGGCTGACAGCCTCTGCAGCTCCCTCAGGGAGACCCCGTGCCCTGACACTTCCCATGGCCAGAAGGCAGCCCCGCAGGTTTGGAGCTCCATAAAACATCCCGCCTTGCTGCCCAGGCTCCTAGTTCGATACTGCTGTATCATGGGACTCTGGGACAAAACCCTTCCTGTGGGGAGACGTGACAGGTGCTGAATCGCGAACCCCGTTCATTGTCACTGCAGAGACCACCTCTCTCATCTGGTTCCAGTAGCAGCCACCCTCTCTTACAGGAATCCCCTGGACCAGATATGGAACTCTCAGCACTGCACCGGGCTACGCACACAGCAGGTGCCCAGACTCTGGGCTTTATATCTGATCAAGCCAGATAGGGCTCATGAAGCCCTCAGAACTTGAGGCAGCAGAGCACAGGCAGGCCCCCAGATACCCACCAGTCACACGACACAGCCACAAGAGGCCACGCACACCCAAAAGCATTGCCTCACCTCTGCTTCTCAGCCCCTTCCCCCCATGTCACAGATGGGTTCACTGAGGCCAAGAGAGGCCTCTGGACACAGCCACTCGAGAGTAAGGAGGCAGGGCCAGGACAGAAAGCCAGGCCCCTGAGCTCCGGCCTGTGTCTTGCTGTACTCCCCGCCTCGTCCCGGCCCCCAGAGGGCTTGCAGTGGATCAAGGTTGGTTGGGTGAGTCTCAGGGGAGGACCTGTGGGCCTGGCACCATGACTCAGCTGATGAGTGGACTGATCAACATGCCCGCCTTCCCCACTGCCCCAACCTGCCCGCCATGGCTTTCATTCCTGCTGCTGAGCGGACCTCGGGCAAGTGCCAGGACTCTTGGGTGTGTGTGCAGAGCACATCATGCAGCCCCAGTCCCGGCCCAACCTCACCCAGACGCCTTTGTCCACTCCAGCTCCCACAAGGAGCTCGAATCCACCCCTCAAGCAGCCTGCCCTGCCCTCCACTGGCCCAGCCCATCCCACCATTGAACCCTTGGGCAACCAACTCTCCTTCGAGTTCCCAGAAGGAACACTGGCAGAGGAAGGTGAGCCCCCAACAAGTCCTTCAGTGTCACCTCCGCCCTTCCCAGGATAAGGTGTCTCTGTAACCATGTGGCTCTCAGAACTGAGGACGGGAAAAAGGACCCTTCGGCAGAGGAGGAAACTGGGGCCCAGAAGGGCAATGGCCTGCCACAGCCACATAGTCGGGGCTCAGCTGAACCAGAAAGGCCAGCTGACCTGACTGCCTGCCTCTGCAGGAATAACTTCCACAGACTTCCAAGGCCAAGGCCATGATGAATGTCAGAGCCACAGTAAAAAAGAGAAAAGGCTACTAGCAGAGGTGGGAGGCAGAAAGGAAGCTGGTGTCTGAAAAGGAAGCTGCAGCCAGGTAGTGACAGGGCCCCCAAAACTGAGACAGCAGCCTGACAGGGAAGGCAAGTGAAGAGTGCCCAGGCAAGGCCCACATGCAGTGGCAAGCTGTGCAGTAGGCACCCCCCCCCCACACACGGACACACGTACACACACGAACACACACACACAGATACACATATACACGGACACAGACACACACAGACACATAAACACACAGACACACACAGAGACACACATACACACGGACACACACGGACAGACACAAACACACACGACGCACACAAACACACAGAGACAGACACACAGAGGGGCATACGCAGACACACGGACATGGACAGAGACACACACAGACACACGGACACACACATGTACACATGGAGACACGCAGACACACATACACACACGGCATCTCACAGGGCTGCAACTCTCAGGTGAATCACTAGGCAGAGAGTTTTTCCCAGGGCTGATGGCCAGAGGAGGCACATCCTCTACATAGAATTAGGCAGCCACGAAGCCATAAAAGCCAGGAGGTCAGAGACCTTTGAGGGGCTCCCAGTGGGAAGCGGAACCGGTGGCAGCCTCGGGAAGCCTCAAGCACAGCAGGAGAGGTCACTCGGCAAGTCCAGCCGCCGCCTGTTCTGCTCTCCTGACTCAATGGCCCCAAGACCCAAGATTTCCCATGACACGCCCCCCTTGCCCCATAAGCTTGCCCCCACCCTTACAGGCCCTGCCAAAAAGCAGGACACTTTCCAGGGGAGGCTCAGACCACCCCTCCCCGAGATCCCCACAGTTCTGACCACAGGCAAGCTGACCCAGTGCACCTGTCTCAGGAATGCCAGGGACCTTCTCATACTGTCTTTCCACCCAAATGAAAGCTTCCTGAGGGCGGGCAGAAGCAGTAACACCAACCTGCAGCTGGACATGACAGTTGCTGAAGTCGCCCCCAAACCCAGGGTCTCGCCTCTGTGGCCTCACCTCTACAACCTGTACCCTAAACATACCTCTTTGTGGTGAGGGGCATACACCTATCAGCCCTCCCGTGGAGCCTGTCGGGGTACTCATGTCCCACTCAGTGGAAGGTTCCAGAATGCATGCTCCCATCCAAAACTCAACCTCTGCTGGAATAGCTGAGAGAGAAGTGACAGGGTACAGGATCCCGGCACCAAAAGCCCTCTTTCCATAAACTCCCTGAATCCCATTCTTCTCTAGACACACTTAGGCAGGGCCGCAGGGCCCCTTTCAACCCAAAACTCCAAAACTGGTTGGTGAAAAGAAGGCAATCGGGCAAGAGTCGAAGCATAGCAATCACTTAATGACCATTTCCTCACCGGCTGTCCCCGCCCCCAGCGGGACCTGCTGTTGAAGGGGACCAGGAGGTGACTGACTGTGGCACCAGAGCTAGGAGTCCTGGGTTCTGGCCACCACCTGCGTCATGCTGCCCACCTCCCAGGCTTACAAAAGAACCTGCTAATTCCACGAATGTTTCCCCAGAGCCCAAGGTAAAAGATGGTGCAAGCTGGGTACCACCTGGGGTCCGGCCTGAGGGCATCATCCAAACAGGCCCCTCCACACCCAGTCCACACAGTTTCCACCCTGCTCTCTCAGGTCCCTGTTTACTTCCTGTGAGGAGCTCTCGCCTGTCCCTGAGCGGCTATCAGTTGAACCCAACACAACTCCTGAATGTTACCTGGTGCTCAGTTTGCCTGATGGCACTGTTCAGGCCAGCTCAGCCCGGCCTGGGCCCCTCCGCCCAAAACGCTCACACCCATGACTCTTCAGGACGGACCAGCAAATGCCCAGCAGAGCCTTGCAGGGTTCAGCCAGCCCCCAAATGCCAGGCTTCTCAGGGGAGACTTGACAGCCTTGCGATGTATTCACACCATACCCATACACATGCGCGCACACACACACTGCACACACACACACACACACACACAAATCCTGGCTCAGCCATTGGAGGGGCCCGCCACCCTAGGTCTCAGCTTCCTCATCCACAAAATGGGGCAATGATATATATTGTAAAGGTTTGGGGTAAAGTTCAAATAAGAATGAAGGAAAAGTACTGAGCACTGAACAGCAGGCGCTCAAAAAAAAAAGGTAACCTTAATTGTATCGACAGCTTACTTTCTTCACGCAGTTTCGTCACAGAGTACTTTCACATATCCATTATGAAATGAATACGCAAATGACAGAATGAGGACAGGGAGAACAGGTATCGTGATGTCCGCTTTACAGATAAGGACAACAAGACTTAGAAGGAAAGTGACTCACCCCAGATTACGGAGTAAATTAGTGGCAGAGCTGAGACTCAGTCCTGGGGCTCTACTTAATCCAAAGCCACTTCTGGTCTGTCACACAATATGGATGCATATTATATAGAAACAGGAACTAAAATCCAAATCAAATGTGGTAAAGAGATGGGGGCATGACCAAGGCTGAGAGTAGCAGTCAAGGCTAAAGAATAATGGCCCTCAGCTGGTCAGTCCAGCTACCTGTGACCAGCAAGTCACTTACATGTAAAACCAGGTCAAGGAACTTGAAACATGGGGGTCAGCAAGCACTTCCCCCCAAGAGATGACTCATTTTTCTCCATTGAGAGAAGTCGCTAAAGACCTCACCTGGGCAGCACCTCTTTGTTACTCTAGGTGGGGTGCAGGGAGGTAGAAGGGAGACTGCAGCAGGTCCCAGCTGAAGTTCATAAATGGCACAAAATCCACGTATCACAGATCATTAGTCTCACTCACAGACAAGGCCCTTACCCAGAGCCTAAAACTCTCAGCTTGGAAATAAGCCTAACCCATCTGATTAGTTTCTTAGTGCCACTGGAGAAAAGTAACAAATTAGAACTGATCAGAAAGGCTGCTGGCAACACTCAGGCACATAAATGTCACTTCTGGCTGTTCTCTGGAAAAAGAAGAAAGACCAGAATTCAAAACAGAGCAACCTGAGGCACCAGGCAGAGGGGCAAAGTGCTCTTCAGAGCACAGTAAATCCAGGAGACAATGTCCTAACCCAGCACAATGATGAGGACGACGACCCTGGCATGCAAAGATTAAATCATGCCTAGCATTTTTTGGTTGATAAAGGAAGGGAAATAAATATTTCAGAGAGTCCTGCCCAGAGTAAGAATACTTGAGGGTAACAGGGATTCTTAGCTTGATGAAAAAACACGAATACACAGGACACCTCATTCCCAAGGGATTTCAGGAATCCAAAATTCTGCTGCAGCAGAAAAGATTCCTCTAAAAAACTGTAGAAGTCAAGCTTTTCATTAATTCTTTCCAGGCTCTCTCCTTTCTTACTGTCTCCCTACCAATGTGTGTTAATGAGGTTTTACTGGAACCCATCAGGAGCCACAGGTAGAGACTTAAACAGGCTCCACCCTCCCTGTGGAGCTGAAGCCAGGGGTGACATCACTTCTAGAAGGCTCTGAGCCTGAGCGGAGGCAGCTAGTGCCTCCCCCCATACCCTCTCTGCCAGGCTGTGGGAAAATGTCTCTGCTAGCCCCCGTAATTAGGGCAAAAGGGATTTCATGCCTTTCAAGAAAGAGAAGACAGAAAGAAAGAAAAACAGCAAATAACTATTCCAGAACAAGCCATTTTTTTTACACGGCAGAAACAAAAGACCACAGGAAACACACACAGAGGCAGAGAGAGAGACAGAGAGAGCGAGAAAGAAAGAGAGAGAGAAACCTTTTTAGACAAACCTGTTTTAGTCTCTTGGGAGTGGTTTTGAGCAACCTCCTCTCCTAGCAGCCTCCCCTCACCCATTCAGTCACTCCCTGCCTCCCTGGTCCCCAGGGCGTTTCTGACCTGCTTCCCACTGGGGCCACAGTTAACTTTCAGAGAGGGTCAGATCTCTGCCACTTGCGGATATCTTCTCCCATCTTAAGCAAATCCCAGCTGCCTGATTTATTTTAGCAAAGGGGTATCAGAGCTCTGGGAAGGCACCGCATGTCCCCACCTTTAACCTAACATGCACACTCACTGTAAGAGGGAGAGGGCAGAACTGGGAAAGAGAAAACAAACTAAACTTTGTAAGATCAGAAAAAGCAGAAAGAACACCTAAGCTTCAAGCCAGAGTCTGACCCCAAAGCGGGTGAAGCTCTCAGGCTCAGCTCAAGCACCTCCTCCAGGAAGCCTTCCTTCCCTATAGCTCCAGGGAGTCTCCCTCCTTTCCCCTTTTGAGACTCTCCTGCCTACTGGGCCCTATATCCAAGTTTCTGGGCAAGAAATAATGTCTCACACTGCAGCATCTGCCCCAGCCCACAGAAAACTCCAGGAAAGGTAGTCCACAGGGAATCCCAAACTCCACCTGCCTCCCCAGCGTTAACGGGTGCGGTGGGATCCCAGGGTTCTGGAATGTCTGCTTTACCCCAGGCAGGCAAGGGAACCAGCAGCCCTCCTAAATCCAGCCGGAAATAGGTGGAGGACCCAACTTCAGCCGCCCCTGCTGAGGCCCCATCATGTGCGAGAATGGGGCAGTGAGGTGATGCCCGGCGGTCCAGGGAGGTAAGCTACGCAGCTCCATTCTCTTCTCCAAAGTCGGAGCGAAGACTCCAAGCACAGTCTCAGCTCCACAGAAACCACCACCCTAGAGAGCACCTTCTTGGACCTGAAAGCCAGGAGTGCATGAGACCCAGCTCGGAAATCACGGCTCTCCTCGCGCTCCCAAATACCCCTCACAGTCCAGCCCATTCACAGTTCAATAGGCACAGGGACCTCTCCTGGACCGGAAAATGTTTGGAAGCACGAGTCACCTGGGAAGCAGGGAGGTCGCTTTACACATCAGCCTCAAGAACGACTGTCCCTACCTCATCTCCCATGAGACAGACTCTTAAAAACAAACAAACAAACAAACAAACAAAAACCAAAGCTCTCAATAACTGGCAGCTATTACAAGAGGAAACGCTTACAGAGGGTCAGCGCTGCTGAGACTTATCCAGATGTCACATTAGCAGGGGAGGACCCGAGTGCCCACCCCGCCCCCGCCCCTTGCCTGCCCACGTGCCTCCCTTTGCCAGAGCTGGGGAAGTCGAGCTGTCCAGATGTGGTGGTGAGAGACCGCCACTTCCGGAAGGGGAAGTGCCCCTGGCTCCGCACCTCCCCTCTGCAGCCCGGGGGATGGCCGAGCCGGCCCGCAGAAGGGACCCCGGGACGCCAGCACAGGGCCCGGGGGCTGGGGAGGCGGACTCGGGTGGCGGACTCGGGCACGGGGCGGCCCGCGCTGACACCTGGCTGCGGCCCAGGTCCCAGCCCCCGTCAAGGCCGGCGTTACGGGGCGGTTCCCAGGAAAGGGTTACAGGGGCCGAGAACAAAGCGCCCCCGTTGGGGAAGGCGGGCTAGCGGCCGGCGGCTGGGACGGGAGAGCCACTTTCTGGGGACCCTCAGGCTGCTCTTTGTCGGTCACGTCCCTCTTTGGTGGAGCCTCAGCCTCGCTGAAGGTGGATGCTGCATCCCACCCAAAGGCCTCTTCCAGCCTTGAGCTCCACATCTGCCCCTCTTTTCTCCCAGCTGCACTGGGCGGGCCAAGGGACCCGCCTTCCCTCCGCGCGGCTTCAGCACAAAGCCGAGCCGGGAAGCGGGAGGCCATTCCCGGGTCCCCTCGCGTGGAAGGCGACCGCGCCTCGGCCGTGCCCCGCACGGGAACGCGCCCTCCGGTGCCAGCTCAACTTCAGCAGCCCAGAAGTTGGGCTCTTCCAGGTCTCCAGCGTTCCGAGGCCAACTTCCCGGAACCTCCCGCTGCCGGGCCGGCTCGACTCACCTCGAGCCGCCCACTGCAAGCCCGAGGGCCCGGCAGACGCTCGCCCGCGCCCCCCACGCAGCCCTGGCCCGGCTCCTCGGGCCAACGCGGCCGCCCGCCCGCCCGCTCCTGCGCCGGCTGCGCTGCGCCCAAACTTGCCCCGGCGCAAGGGGCCGGGCGCCCGGGCTCGGCGGCGCTGGGGCGCAAGCCCGCGGGTCTGGCTTGAATTAGGGCCTGCGGGAGGGGCGTTGTGGCCGCGGTCACTGCATCCCCCCGGGTCACCGACGGGGACCCACCCGCCGCGGTGGCCGGGGTGAGGGGGCTGGGAGCGGGCGACCCCCGGGCGCCGCTGTGGGCTGGCGGGCTCGGACGCATGTGGAGACGTTTCACAAAATTGAGCGCGGGGCCCCGGCCCCCCACCCTCCCCAGCGCGGGACCGGTGAGGCGCCCACCGACAGCGGAGGAAACTAGGGCTGGAGCCCTCGTCTCGGGGCTCACCGTCCCGGGACCCGCTGGGCTAGCGCGGGAAGAAGGGAAGTCCCCGCTCCCCCTCCCCCTCCACGTGCACCCGCCGGCATCAGCGGGTGACCAGTCCCGGCTTCCCGCCGCCTCCCTGCCTGGCCGCCGGCCGCACTCACCGGCATGGCCGGCTGCAGGCTCAGCGCCAGCGCGCACAGCCAGAGCCAGAGCGCCGCGCGCCTCATGCTGCCCGGACCGGCGGCGAGAGCGCGGCAGGCTGCGCGGGTCGCGGCTGCGGGCCGGCTTCGCGGGTTGCGCTGCTCGATGCTCTCTTGGGCGCCTGCCCAGCGCGCCACTGTCCCAGGCGAGGGCTGCAGGGTCCGCCGGCTGGAGTCCGCTCCCTACTGCCGGATTCCTCTCTGCTCGGCTCGGATTCGGCCCGCACCTCTCCCGCCGAGCTCCGCCTTATAATAAACCCAGAGGCCCTTCCTTAGCCGTTGCAAAAACTAGCCCCCCACCCCCAGCTCCGCCAGGTCTCCCGGCCAGCCCCAGTCCACACCCCCCAGGACCCCGCCCCCCGAGCCACCCCTCTCGGCCCCTTCGGAACCACCCACCCCCGGCCCTAGCCCCGCCCCCGCCCCGCCCACTAGGGTCCTTGCCCGCCCGGCTCCTGCTCCTCTAGTGGCCGAACCTCGCCTTCGGGAGCTGTGGTTCCCGCAAGTCGTGGTTCCTGGCCTTTCAGCTCGGCTGATCCCTGGGTAGTGGGGCCGAGGCGCACCCCCTTCTGCCCGGGCCCTGGGTGCGGAGGCGCTGCCCGGGAGAGGGACTGAAGGGGCCGCAGTCAGTCCTCGAGCGCGAGTTTGCAGCGCCCTCTGGGCGTGGACGCGGAGCGCGCTCCAGGTGCGCAGGACTCCCAGCTCTCTTGGGGAACGCTTTCTGGGGCAGGGCGGCGACCCGGGGGCGATCGGGCCTTCAACCGACGGGCAAACACACACAGACACACCCCGGGTCTCCTCCAGTTGCGATGGGGCTCGCTGCGCCCCGCCGGCCCAGATTGTCCCGTACGCTCACGTTCTTCCAGCACTCCACAAAGTGCTGGAAACTTGGGGCCTTAAACAGCTGCACCCGCACGGAAGGGCTGTAAGAAAACGGGGGACGGGGGCGGAGTTCGCAGCGTCTTTCTGTGGAAGACAACGCCCTCTCTCTTCAGCTGAGCTAAAAGGAAAAATAAGTAACTTCTTTGTTCCCCGGTGACCTCGGGCACGCGGATCTGAAGACACCGTGCAGTTTCTGCTCCTTCGTGATTCCCTGCGAGGCCCTGGGCCTCAGTCCAAAAAGCTATGGAAGGCCTGCGGGTGGAGGGGAAAAGGCCGAGAGAGCAAAGGGGAAGAACCGGACGGCCCCTGCCCACATCTGGCAGGCAGGAGAGATGGTGCCAAACGACCTTCGCACCTGGGCCCGGAGACCAAAGATGGCGTCCTCCTCACCTGTCTTCCCGAGGCGGAAGGCAAGAACTTGGGTCGGCCTGAGCTGGCGACCACGAAAATATCAGGAAGTGTCCAGTGTTTCTCCTTAAAAGAATTAAACCTTCCTGGGCCATGCAGGGACTGACCATGGGACCCTGGACTCTCCTCCACCTTCCACCATGGAGCAGGCTCTGGAGCCGAGCAGCCTCCTGCGTCTCCAGCTCATCCCTCTGCTCCGCCTCACACCAAAAGATGATGGCCTGCCTGTGTCCCTGCTCCTGAACACCTGTTTGACCTCAAGGAGCTCTCACTTTTGGGGTCTCCGTCTCCCGAAGTCTGTCTGTGGAGCAGGAAAACCTTCATCAGGGTTCTTGGGGGCCGATGTGGGCTCGCTGAGTGCCTGAGTGATAGATGGTCTCACCGCACGGCACCACGGAGGTCCAGCCAAGCTCGAGAAGTCCCCGTGGATTAAAAATGCCCTTTTCAAAGGCTCTGACTGCCTCTACCAGAGGGTGGCTCCACAGGTCCCTTCAACCCAGTATGGTAGAAAAATAGGAATTTTGGAATCTTACTTTTCTCGACTGCTCAAAACAGAGAAAACTGGGGTCAGGGAGGATTTGATGGAATCTTTTAATTTTTTAAAAGTCACTCATGGCCAGGCGCGATGGCTCACGCCTGTAACTCCAGCACTTTGGGAGGCCGAAGCAGGCAGATCACCTGAGGTCAGGAGTTCACAACCAGCCTGACCAACATGCTGAAACCCTATCTCTACTAAAAATACAAAAATTAGGGCCGGGCGCGGTGGCTCAAGCCTGTAATCCCAGCACTTTGGGAGGCCGAGGCGGGCGGATCCCGAGGTTAGGAGATCGAGACCATCCTGGCTAACACGGTGAAACCCTGTCTCTACTAAAAAATACAAAAAACTAGCCGGGCGAGGTGGCGGGCGCCTGTAGTCCCAGCTACTCGGGAGGCTGAGGCAGGAGAATGGCGTAAACCCGGGAGGCGGAGCTTGCAGTGAGCTGAGATCTGGCCACTGCACTCCAGCCTGGGCGGCAGAGCGAGACTCCGTCTCAAAAAAAACACACACACAAAAAACACAAAAATTAGCCGGACATGGTGGCGGGTGCCTATAATCCCAGCTACTCGGGAGGCTGAGGCAGGGAGAATCGCCTCGACCTCTCGGAATCAAGCGATTCTCCCGCCTCAGCCTCCTAAGTAGCTGGGATTACAGTCCCACGCCACCACAGGCCGGCTATTTATTTATTTTATATTTTTAGTAGAGACGAGGTTTCACCATATATGTCAGGCTGGTCTTGAACTCCCAACCTCAGGTGATCCACCTGCCTCAGCCTCCCAAAGTGCTGGGATCACAGGCGTGAGCCACCGCGCCTGGCCCTTATACTTGTCTTCTTGAGTGTATGTGTGAGGCTTTCTCTAGAAGTAGAGCTTTGGATTATAGGTATGAATATCTTCAACTTTCTCAGGAATTGTTGTAAGCAATTGCTCCAAGCAAATTGCTCTCTAAAGGGCTTATAGTAATTTACACTCCCAACAGCAGTTAAGAGCATTTCCATTTTTCTACATCCTCCTATGACTTGATGTTGTTGGACCTTTTATACTTTGCCAGCCGATGCAAGTAAAACTATATCTTATTGCTGTTTGATTTTGAACATCCCTCCCATTAGGAAATGTTTTGCTGAAGCCTTTAGTTGCCGACTGGGCAGACACTTCTGTTTACTTATCACATCTGTTTTCCTCTTTCTCAGTAAGAGATTCCTTAAATTTCAGTTGGGCTTATGGCTATTTAAAATAAAGATTACCTTTCCCTGCCTCCCTTACAGCCAGTGCATAGCCACATGATTAGGGTTTTGCCAGTGGCACATGAGCAGAAGTGGTACATGTACTTTCAGAAAGGTGTCAAGAGAAGGAGGCATGCTCTCCTTCCCTTTTCTGTTTTCTCCTGGCTGGAATACAGATCTGATGGCTGCCTCTGGAGCAGCCTTCTTGGACCATGAAGTGAACATGGGAACAGAAGCCATCCACAGCAGAGGAACGAGTTAAAGGAAGCATGGGTCCCTGCCCCATGGAGTATAGCGTCGTCCCTGGACTGCCCAGACAGACTTACACATTATGGAAAAATGTCTTTGTTTGTTTAGGACAGTGTTTCTCTGAATTTTCTCTCACTTGCCAGCAATTCTAAGCCTAAAAGTACACTGTTGAATTCATTCTTCTGTATAGGACTAAGTGGATCATCCCAAGAGAGTATGGGGAGGACAACTGGAAAAGGGAGGAAGAGGTGACTGAGGAGGAGGGTGAGAGGAATAGCTTTGAAGATGCTGCTACAAAGAGCCTCTAGGAGGCAGCCCAGCCAGTTTCCCAGCCCCACACTGTATGTTAAGTCTGGGGACAATTCCTGCCCAAAAAGAGGTGTAGGCTAGAAGGAGCCGTGTTGGAGAGGTGTTTTCAGAGAACTGTCTGAAGGCCACACCAGTGTATGTCTCCTCTGATGCATCGTGGGATGGCTCTCGCTGGGTCCCAGTGCAGAGGCATGACCCTGAGTGCCATCGGGGGCCTCCAGAGGAAGCCCCTCACCCACCACTACTGCAGAGCTGTCCTTGAGTCTGTTGTGAGACATGAAGACCTAGAGGCAGTGGAAAGTTTTGGTTTCTTCTAAGGAACGAATGTGTTCATTCTTTTTTTTTTTTTTTTTTTTTTTGAGGTGGAGTCTCGCTCTGTACCCCAGGTTGGAGTGCAATGGCACAATCTCAGCTCACTGCAACCTCCACCTCCTGGGTTCAAGTGACTTTCCTGCCTCAACCTCCCAAGTAGCTGGGATTACAGGCACCTGCCACCACGCCTGGGTAACTTCTGTATTTTCAGTGGAGATGGTTTTCACCATGTTGGCCAGGCTGGTCTCGAACTCCTGACCTCAGGTGATCCACCCTCCTCTGCGTCCAAAAGTGCTGGTATTACCAGCCCGTGAGCCACCGTGCCTGGCCATATGTTCATTCTTAGATATTGAGAAATATGTAACCAAGCGTGTCTGCACTTTCTTGCTTGGGTAGCTCCAAATCATCTGGGGATTCGGTGTGCAGCAAGTGGATTGGACTTTATGTCCTGCTTCTCTGTTCTCAACCTCAAACCTGCCTCACCCCTGTGTGACTCTCACTTTCTAACTTATAATCTCCCTTGCCTTCTAAGTTGCCTCTAATATTTGGTGGCAAGAAAGAGAGAGAATAATACACCTTTTGTAGATATCATTGGAATTTACACATCCAAATCAGAGTATCTGCTTCCCCAAATCGATCCCCTCAAGGGACCACCTTTATCACCTCATGGTGCCCATCATCCTAGGAACCCTTTGTCTATGGGAATAACTTTTATTTTTTTTTGGAGGAGAAGAGTGGAGTATAGTTTATTTATTTGATAAATATGTCTAGAGATGGAGCATTACCCAGTTCCAGGAAGCATGATTCAGTGTCTTCCATGAAAATGGTATCCTGGCCAGGTGCGGTGGCTCATGCATGTAATCCCAGCACTTTGGGAAGCCGAAGTGGATGGATCACTTGAGGCCAGGAGTTCGAGACCAGCCTGGCCAACATGGTGAAACCCTGCCTCTACTAAAAATACAAAATTAGCCTGGCATGGTGGCACATATCCAAAATCCCAGCTACTCGGGAGGCTGAGTCACAAGAATCGCTTGAACCTGGGAGACAGAGGTTGCAGTTAGCCGAGATTGCACCACTGCACTTGAGGGAAAGAGAGAAAGAGACAAAGAGAGAGAAAGAGAAGAGAAAGAAAGGAAGGAAGGGAAGGAAGGAGAGAATGAGAGAAAGAAGGAAGGGAGGGAGGGAGCGAAAGAGAGAGAGAGAAAGAAAAAGAAGGAAGGAAGGGAAAGAGAAAGAAAAGAAAGAGAGAAAAGAAAGGAAGAAGGAAGGAAGGGAAAGAGAAAGAAAGGAAAGAAAGAAAAGAGAAAGAAAAAGAGAAAAAGAAAAGAAAGGGAAACAAAGAAAAAGGGAAGGAAGAAAGAGAAAAAGAGAGGGAAGGAAGGGAGGGAGGGAGGGAAGGAAGGAAGGGTGGGTCCTGTGGAATTGTGCTCTAGGGATTCACAGTCCATAGCATCGGGCATGAATGGTGCCCGTGGAGTTGTTGTGCAATGCAGCAGTGCTATGCTGCAGAGATTCTACTGGGAGCCAGGCCCGGGGCTGAGTGCCGGAGATACCAAAGTGAAAACATAAGGTTTTCATTTTCTGAGAGTTCACAGTCTTTGGGGGAAAACTGAACTAAACAATCATTATGAAACAAAGAAGTGTGTGCAATACTAACCTGTTCATCAGCAGCAGTAAGGAAATGATGGATTCCGGATGCAGGGATAAAGTTTCCAAAGGTTTCAATGATGAGGGAAGGTTGAGGGTGGGTGGGAAGCCATTAGAGCCTGTCCTTGGATCAAGAAACAGGATTTGGGCAGTGTATTAGATTCCTGTGGCTGCTGTAATAAATTTCTACAAATTTGGTGGCTTAAAATAGCACCCACTTAGGCTGGGCGAGGTGGCTCATACCTGTAATCCCAGCACTTTGGGATGCCAAGGTGGGTGAATTTCTTGAGCTCGGGAATTTGAGACCAGGCTGGGCAATATAATGAGCAATATTGGGCAATATAAAATCATCTCTGCAAAAAAATAAACAAAAAAATTAGCTGGATGTGGTGGCATGCACCTGTAGTCCCAGCTACTTGGGAGGCTAAGGTGAAAGGTTTGCTTGAGCCTGGGAGGTTAAGGCTGCAGTGAGCCAAGATCATGCCACTGCACCCCAGCCTGGGCAACAGAGCAAGACCCTGTCTCTAAATAAATAAATAAACACTCACTTATTCTTTTACAGTTCTGGAAGCCAGAAGTCCAAAGTCAGTTTCGCTGGGCTGAAATCAAGGTGTGGGCAGGTTTGTGCTCCCTCCCGAGGCTCTAGGGAGAATCCATCTCTTGCCCCTTTCAGCGTCTGGTGGCTGCTGGTATTCATTGGCTTGTGGTTCCATCACTCCAGTCATCAAAGCTGGCATCTTCAAAGCTCTCTCTTCTCCATCTTCACATTGCCGCCTTCTCTGTGTATGGTGAAATCTCCCTCTGCCTGTCTCTTGTAAGAATACAGGACTGCATGCAGGGCCCACTGGAATAATTCCCAATAATCACCCGCATCTCAAAATTCTTCATTTAATCACATCTGCACATCTGCGAAGACCCACCACCACCACCACCTTGTATTGGTTGTTGTGCTATAAGTTAACATTCACAGGCTCCAGGGGCTGGGATATAGCTATCTTTTAAGGGTAATTATTCAGCCTACCGCAGGCAGATAGAGCAGGGAAAGGACATTCCGAACAGGAAACCCAGCAAACAGCAGGGAAAGAAGCAAGACAGAGCTTCAGGATGTTCAGGAACTGGAAGGAGTCTGAGGTGGGCTGGACTGGCCGGGGCACAGGACCTCTGGCAAGGGCTGGGTCAGGCGGGGAGAGCCTGAGCAGCCTGTGCCAGTAACAGGCCATGCCTAGGCTGGAGGAGCCAGTGGATCAGATTTGCATTTTGGAAAGATCTTCTGGCCACTGTGCGAAGGGCAGGCTGCAGGGAGGGAGACTGTGGGCTGGGACACCGTATGCGGGGGCCACGAAGGTACAATGTGGGGAGCCAGGATTGAATAATATGGAGGAGGCAGGATGCAATGAGGCTTGGAGGTGGATGAAGGAGAGGAACAGTGCAATATGGAAAATTCTTGGTGAGGGCACATTTCCACCTGGTTTATGTAAACAGCTAGCATCAGAGGGGCCGAATCAGTGTGTAAAGTGGCTGCCTGGGCTGGGGCAGCGCTGGGTGCTGAAGTCCTGTAGTAGATGCCACCCCGGGGCACGTGACTCAGTTCTAGATTGCCTCAAGGACTAGCCGTTGTTGCCTTTGTTGGAGGCTTGGACAGGAAGCTCTCCAGCAGGGAGGAGTGCCAACGCCAGCCACACCCTCCCAGGTGCAGCTAGGCCGAGTCACCCTGAGCCATTTCCTGGGGTGAGGCCACTGGCCACTGGCTCACACTAGTCCCTGCCCTGCAGGGCATCATCAAGGATCTGGAGTCTGAGCAGCACCAGGTTCCCTGTGACTCAGCCCCTGTGGGGAAGCGGAGCCCATGCTGTTCTTCGGGCTGGAGCAGAGACGTAGGTCCTGCCTGTCCCACCCCACCTGCTCAGTTAGGGACAGACTTTTTTTTTTTTTTGAGATGGAGTCTTGCTCTGTCGCCCAGACTGGAGTGCAGTGGCATGATCTCGGCTCACTGCAACCTTCGCCACCCAGGTTCAAGCGATTCTCCTGCCTCAGCCTCCTGGGTAGATGGGATTACAGGCGCCCGCCACCACACCCAGCTAATTTTTGTATTTTTAGTAGAGTTGGGGTTTCACCACGTTGGCCAGGCTGCTCTTGAACTCCTGACCTCAGGTGATCCACCCACCTCAGCCGCCCAGGGACAGACTCTACAGAGCCCCTGCTAATTGCTGTATGCAACATGCTGTTTGTGTTTGGGAGTAGGGGCAGCCGGAGGGTGCGGTGGGGGCGGGGGAGTTGTTGTTGTTGTTGTTTGGATTTTTTTGACACAGGGTCTCACTCTGTCACCCATGCTGGAGTAGTGCAGTGACGTACATAATCACAGCTCATTGCAACCTCTGCCTCCTGGGCTCAAGCGATCCTCCCCCCTCAGACTCCATAGGTACACACCACCATGCCTGGCTAATTTTTGTATCTTTTGTAGAGATGGGGTTTTGTCATGTTGCCCAGGCAGTCCTTCTACACATTCTTTGAGCTACTTTAGCTGTGTGACTTCAGGCAAGCAGTAACCTCTTTGCTCTTTAATTTGTTCCTCTATGAATTGGAGAAATACCAGTACCTACCTCAGAGTCCTAAGGATTGAATAGGCTAAGCCCTCCATAGGGCCTGGCACACACATGTAAGTGCCCCCCGCATGCTAGTGATGCCGTGGATGCCCACAGTGGAATTCACTGGGAGAGGCAGATAGACTCATTTTAGGCAAGTTCCTAAGCATTCTGACATAATACATATAAAACACTTAGCACTTTACCCGGCCCAAGGCAGGACCCTAGAAATCAGAGAGGTTGGAGATTCTAAAGCCCCCAGGGAAGAATCTGGGCTGGGCTCCGAAGAGGTTCCTGAGCTCACTGCAGCCAGGATGTATAAGTCATAGTGTTACGTCGGCGCTCATACCTGTGTGTAGCACATGTGCACGCACCTTCACGCACACAGGTGTGCCTCACCTCCAGCCCCAGGATGCATATGCAAATTCACGTAACAGAGGAGTAACTCAGTTCACTCAACAGAAGGTGAGAAGGTGACTTTGCATTCCCTAAGAATGGGACAGAGGTTGCAAACAGATGGCCCCTTGGGCTACATTCGGCCTGTAGAAGTGTTTTGCCTTTACAGTATTTTGTTTTTGTTTTCCCCTTATGCTATTTTTTTTTTTGAGACTGAGTCTCACTCTCTCAGAGTGAGACTGGAGTGCAGTGGCACAATCTCAGCTCACTGCAACCTCCGCCCCCTGGGTTCAAGTGATTCTCCCGCCTCAGCCTCCCGAGTAGCTGGGATTACAGGTACCCACCATCACACCTGGTTAATTTTTGTATTTTTGTAGAGATGGGGTTTTACCATGTTGGCCAGGCTGGTCTTGAACTCCTAACCTCAGGTGATCTGCCTGCCTTGGCCTCCTAAAGTGCTGGCACCCAGCCTACACTATTTTAAAAAGGAGATTTCCATTG
The DNA here is from genome assembly GCF_003255815.1 of Theropithecus gelada. Lineage (NCBI taxonomy): Eukaryota > Metazoa > Chordata > Mammalia > Primates > Cercopithecidae > Theropithecus > Theropithecus gelada. The sequence continues at coordinate 40,508,002 of NC_037681.1, forward strand.
GAGAATTGCATGTAAGAATCAAGATTTGTGACTTTTCGGCCAGGCGTGGTGGCTCACGCCTGTAATCCCAGCACTTTGGGAGGTCAATGCAGATGGATCACCTAAGGTCAAAAGTTTGACACCAGCCTAGCCAACATGGTAAAACCCCGTCTCTACTAAAAATGCAAAAATTAGCCAGGCGTAGTGGCTAAGTGTAATCCCAACTACCTGGGAGGCTGAGGCAGGAGAACCACCTGAACCCAGGAGGCAGAGGTCACAGTGAGCCGAGATTGCACCATTGCACGCCAGCCCGGGCGACAAGAGCGAAACTCCATCTCAAAAACAAACAAACAAAAAAAGATTTCTGACTTTTCTAGCTGAATCAGAAGAGCTGGTATATGCTGGACCCACATCCAGTCAAAGCAATGACCAGCGGAAGCCACGGTCACAGTGTGTATGTTTCCAGCTCGTCCACTACTTGCTGGGCCCTGCAGGGATCTGAGTTCCAGAGCCCTAGCACAGCGGTTGAGTGTGTCCACTCTAACATCAAACCATCTGGATTTGGATTTGAACTCTGGACAAGTCATACAACCTCTCTAAGCCTCAGTTCCTTCCTTCCTTCCTTCCTTCCTTCCTTCCTTCCTTCCTTCCTTCCTTCCTTCCTTCCTTCCTTCCTCCCTCCCTCCCTCCCTCCCTCCCTCCCTTTCCTCCCTCCTTCCTTCCCTCCCTCCCTCCATGTCTCTCTCTCTCTCTCTCTCTTTCTTTCTTTCTTGTTTTGCTGTTGTTGCCCAGGCTGGAGAGGAAGGGCATGATCTCAGCTCACTGCAACCTCTACCTCCCAGGTTCAAGCGATTCTCCTGCCTCAGCCTCCTGAGTAGCTGGAATTACAGCCACCTGCCACCACGCCTGGCTAATTTTTGTGCTTTTAGTAGAGATGGGGTTTCACCATGTTGGTCAGGCTGGTCTTGACCTCTTGACCTCAGGCGATCTGCTCGCCTCGGCTTCCCAAAATGCTGGGATTACAGGTGTGAGCCACCGCTCCCAGCCATGCCTCAGTTTCTTTACCTGTAAAATAGGTATAATCTCAGTACATTCCTCACAGAGTTGTTACAGGGGTGAAATGAGACAACGTGTAAAGGGCTTATTAGTGCCTGGCACTCAGTATTTCGTAAATTTTCAGCTATTGCTGCTATTACTGCTTCTGGAATCAGCCCCCGGTTTCAAGATCGTAGCCAACCTCTACAGAGATTGGAAGGGACCTTCTTTAACGGACACAGCTTGTTTTCCCCAGACCTCACCTTGCCATCTGATCATCTCTGGAGACCACCCTGTGGTACCTGGAGCTCTCTCCTGGGACCTCAGTGTTCCTGTGTGTCTGCATGCTGGCCACCAGTCCCCTGGCACAGACACTGTTCCCTAATTGGGAAAAACACTTGTTGACACAGAGCCCTGTGAGCTGCCATGGAGTACCGGATTTCCCATCTTTCTTCTGAAATCCCACAGTGTGAAGTGTTGGTAGAGCTGAAAAGGAAGCTCTTTCAATGGGGATGCTGGGTAAGGTGACCTTTGCACTAAGGATTCCACTTCCTGTCTGAGATGGAAGACAGACCCTCATTCAAGAGACTGAGCACTAGAGGAGCCAGGTGAGTTCAGGGGAGGGCACCCGAGAAGGCAGATGCCTCTGAGGACAAGCATGGCTTATCCAGGTAGAAGAAATGGAAGGGTGCACCCCAGCAGAGGGCACAGAGCGTGGACAAGGCAGGAGAGGCTTTTCCTGTTCTGGCCAGGAGGGCCTGGGCCACTGTCCTCTCCTCTGCACAAGCCCTCTTTGCTGAGGAGACAAGCTAGGGGTGAAAGCCTGAGCTGCCCGCCAGAGAGTCTCTTAATTTCCTCATCTCATTCATCCATTCAGCTATCCATTTATTCATTCATCCAAACTTTCCTTAAAAAATAGGTTTTATTGTTTTAAGAATAAAATTAGGCCAGGCGTGGTGTCTCATGCCTGTAATCCCAGCATTTTGGGAGGCCGAGGCGGGTGGATCACCTGAGTTCAGGGGTTTGAGACGAGCCTGGCCAACATAGTGAAACCCCATCTCTACTAAAAATACAAAAAATTAGCCAGGTGTGGTGGCAGGCACTTGTAATCCCAGCTACTGGGGAGGCTGAGGCAGGAGAATCGCTTGAACCCAGTAGGCAGAGGTTGCAGTGAGCCAAGATCTCGCCACTGCACTCCAGCTCAGCGACAGTGCGAGACTCCATCTCAAAAAAAAAAAAAAAAAAAATTAGTATTTGCTTGTCATAACAAATCCAAACAGCACCAAAGCATGTAACATAAATCTTGAAAGTTCCCGTCCCTTCCCTGCTCCTCAGGAGTAACCCCTGTTAAAATTTTGTTACAGATTCTTCCAGATTGTTTTCCATGTATACACAATTGCATGTGTGTTAACATTTATGTTAACAATGTATATGGGGTATATTTCCAAATCAACATATATAGATTTATCTCATTTAAAAAAAATACAACAAATACATGAACACATTCAGGCTATAAAAATTTAACAATACAGAGGCATATGGAGGAGAAAGTAACCCCTCCCCACTTCTCTTCTCCTTATTTTCCTCTCCACTCCTCTCCACAGTTTGGTGTGGGTGTATTCAGACCTTTTCCTATGCATTTGCATGAATAAATGATACTTATACAGATACACGATTGTGTGTATGTGTTGTTTAGAATCTTCTGCCACTTGCCTTCTGACCTAACAATATATCTTAGAAATGTCAGTATCTGGTGGCTCATGCCTATAATCCCAGCACTTTGGGAGGCTGAGGTCGGTGAATCACCTGAGGTCAGGAGTTCAAGACCAGCCTGACCCAAATGGTGAGACCCTGCCTCTACTGAAAATATAAAAATTTGCCTGGACACGGTGGCTCATGCCTGTAATCCCAGCACTTTGGGAGGCCAAGGTGGGTGGATCACTTGAGGTCAGGAGTTCGAGACCAGCCTGACCAATATGGTGAAACCCTGTCTCTACTAAAAATACAAAAATAGCCAGGCGTCATGGCAGGCACCTGAAATCCCAGCTACTTGGGAGGCTGAGGCATGAGAATCACTCGAACCAGGAGGCGGAGGTTGCCGTGAGCTGAGATTGCACCACGCACTGCATCCTGGGTGACAGAGAGAGACCCTGTCTCAAAAAAAAATTAGCCAGATGTGGGGGCACATGCCTGTCATCCCAGCTACTCAGGAGGCTGAGGCAGGAGAATCGCTTGAACCTAGGAAGCGGAGGTTGCAGTGAGCTGAGATCATGCCACTGCACTCCAGCCTAGGCAATGGAGCAAGACTCCATCTCAAAAAAAGAAGAAAAAGGGCCGGGCGCGGTGGCTCAAGCCTGTAATCTCAGCACTTTGGGAGGCCGAGACGGGTGGATCACGAGGTCAGGAGATTGAGACCATCCTGGCTAACACGGTGAAACCCCGTCTCTACTAAAAAATACAAAAAGCTAGCCGGGCGAGGTGGCGGGCGCCTGTAGTCCCAGCTACTCGGGAGGCTGAGGCAGGAGAATAGCATAAACCTGGGAGGCGGAGCTTGCAGTGAGCTGAGATCTGGCCACTGCACTCCAGCCTGGGCAACAGAGCAAGACTCCGTCTCAAAAAAAAAAAAAGAAAAAGAAAAAGAAAAAAAAAGGAAAAAAAGGAAATGTCAGTATCTATAGATAAGACTCAATCTTGTTAGTGGCTGCTTGGGATTCTCTGGTTTGGCCATACCTTGATTTATTTAAGCATTCCCTTTCTCATGGGTGCCACTTTTAAAGGCTTTGCTGTCACAAACGACACTGTTGAACATCGTCACGTGGACTCCGTCCCACAGCTGACAAACCTTTCTTAGGACAGAAGTGGCCTGGCTGCCTTGGAGGAGATTCTGAGACTGCTGCTACACTGCTCCTCCCAAACGCTGTGTTTCCGTGGTCCTTTGGATGCTTTTAAATTGCAGCGAGCGCCCACCCGCAGCCAGGGCCTGGGAGTGCATGGTGTCCAAGGCAGGGCCCTGCCCTGGGGCAACTGCAATCTTTGAGTCCTATGACGAGATGGTTCAGGAGCCAGGGGCCCCAGTCCTGGGTTGCAGGGAGGAGTTCAGGGAAGGCTTCCTGGAGGAGTTGATGTCCAGGCAGAAACCTGCCTGCTGAGTAGCAGTTTGTCAGTCAGAGGAGCAAGTGGGAGGGGCTGCTCCAGGTGGAAGAGGACTTGGCCAGCTGAGGCCCTGAAAGGGCCAGGGCCATCTGTGCACCGCTGAGTAATGGTGTTCCCTAGATGCTCAGGGCAGGGGCCGAAGGGAGTGGCAGTGGGTGAGGCTGACAGGAAGCTGGGGCAGCCGGTGAAGGCCTCAACCGCCAAGCTAAGGAGTAGGAATGTTGCCCGAGGCAAGCGAGAGGCCTGATTACACACCTGAGGAAGTGAGCCATAGGCCGGAGGGGAGAAAGGACCAGTGTCCTGGACCGAGGCTGGGTGGGAATTCACACCTGGCAAGAGCCCACCAGGAGCCAGGCCCTGTGTAAGGAGAGGCTCCCTCTTCCTTTCTTCCTGTCTTCTTTCTCTCTTTCCTCCCTCCCTCCCTTCCTACCCTCCTTCCTTCTTTCCCTTCCTTCCTTCCCACCCTCTCTTTCCACCCTCTTTCCTCCCTCCCTCCCTTCCTCCCTTCCTTCCTTTCTTCTTTCCTTCCTTCCCTCCTTCCTTCCTAAATTAACAGACTTTTTTTAAAGAGCAATTTTAGTTTTACAGAAAAACTGAGTCATAAGTACAGGGAGTTCCCATTGACCTCTCCGCACCCGCCACACAGGGTTTCTCCTGTGGTTAACCTGTTGCATCGATGTGATACATCTGTTACAACTGACAAACCAATACTGACATACTGTCATTCACTAAGGTCCCTCGTTCACATCAGACTTCACTCTTGATGGTGTACACTCTATGGGTTTTAACAAATGCATAATGACATGTCTCCACCATTACAGTAGCCTACAGAGTCTTTTTCACAGCCCAAAACATTCCTTGTGCTCCTCCTACTCATTCCTCCCTCCTCTCAACCCCTGGCAACCACTGATCTTTTTACTGACTTTATAGTTTTGCCTTTTCCAGAGTGTTGAACAGCGGCAAACACACAGTATGCAGCCTTCTTTCACCTAGTAATGTGAAGTTAGGGTTCCTCCAGGTCTTTTCATGGCTTGATAGCACATTGTTTTTTCTTGCTGAACAATATTGTGTTGCATGGATGTACCAGTTCATCTATTTCTGAAGGATATCTTGGTTTGTTCTGAATGTTTAACAATTATGAATAAAGCTGATATAAACATTCTTACACAATTTCTTTATGGACATAGTTTTCAACTCATTTGGGGAAATACAGTATTTGTCTTTTTGTGGCTGGCTTATTTCATTGAGTGCAACGTCCTGAAGTTTCCTCCATGCTGTGGCATGTACCCTTTCTTTTCAAGGCTGATTAAAATTTCATTGTATGTAAACACACACCACTAGCTATTGACTATTTTAATATGATCCTGCTTTCAATTCCTTTGGACGTATTTCAAGAAGTAGGATTGCTGAATCACATGGTAATTCTATTTTTAATTTTTCAAGGATGCACCATACTGTTTTTTCCACAGAGGCTTCACCAACATTTGTTATTTTCTGTTTTTTTTTTTTGTCTGTTTTGTTTTTCTTTTAGTAGCTGTCTCAATGGGTGTGAAATGATATCTCATTGTGGTTTTGGTTTGCATTTCCGTGATGATGAATGATGACATTGAGCATCTTTTCACATTCTTCTTGGCCATTTATATATCATCTTTGGAGAAACGTCTATTTAGGTCCTTTGTCCATTTTTTGTTGTTATTTTGTGTTGTTGTTGAGTTGTTGGGGTCTATGTATTCTGAATATTAACCCTTTATTATTTACATATTTGCAAATATTTTCTCCCAGTTTGTAGATTGCCTTTCCACTTTGTTGGTTGTTTCCTTTGGTGCACAGACATTTTAAAGTTTGATGTAGTCTCATTTATTTAGTTTTGCTTTTGCATGTGTTTTTGCTGTCATAGCCAAAAATCACTGCCAAATCCAACATCATGAAGCTTTCCCCCTACATTTTCTTATAGAGTTTCACGGTTTTTGGTCTTACGTTTAGATCTTCATCCATTTTTAGTTACTTTTGTATATGATCTAAGGTAAGGGACCAGCTTTTGCATCATTTGTTGCAACGACTGTTGTTTCCTCATCAAACGGTCTTGGCACCCTTGTGGAAGATCACTTGACCATATATCTGAGGGTTTATCCCTGGGCTGTCTATTCTTTTCCTTCGGTTTGTGTGTCTGTCTTTATGCCAGTACCACACTGTTTGGATTACTGTAGCTTTCTAATAAGTTTTGAAATCAGGAAACATGATACCTCTGGTTTTGTTTGTTTGTTTACTACTTCCTTAATTTCTTTAATGGTTATTGATCCAGTCAAGTTTTCCAGTCTTCTTGAATCAATTTTGGAACTATATATTTCCCTAGAAAATTATTTATTTTGGACTGGGTGCAGAGGCTTACACCTGTAATCCCAGCACTTTGAAAGGCAGAGGCAGGAGGATCGCTTGAGCTCAGAGATTTGAGACCACCCTGGGCAATGTGGTGAAAACTCATCTCTACAAAAAAATACTAAAAATTAGCTGGGTGTGGTGGGGCACACCTGTGGTCCTAGCTACTTGGGAGACTGAGGTGGGAGGATAACTTGAGCCTGGGAGGCTGAGTTTGCAGTGAACTGTGATGGTGATCATACCACTGCACTCCAGCTTGGGTGACAGAGTGAGACTCTGTCTCAAAAAAAAAAAAAAAAAAAAGGAAAGAAAATTATTTATTTCATTTGATTTTTAGTGTGTAAGTAGACTTTTAATATAAATTCTCATAATTAAAAATCACAATTTTAAATCCTCTTACTGTTTGTGTCTTTCATCTTTTTTGTTAAATTCAAATTTTCCAAAAGCATGTCTAATTCATTATTTTTAACTGATCAAGTTTTTGTGACTGTGTGTGTGAGTTTGTTATTAATTCCTTCCTTCTGCTTTCTTTGTAATTTTTTTTGTTATTATTTTACTAGCTTCTTGAGTTCATTTATCTCCAGATTTTCTTGACTAAACATTTTCTTTAAATAACCTTTGGCCTGAATCCCCAGGTTTTTATATATAAGTCTGTCATTGCTATTAATTTGGAAATTAACCCATAGTAGTTTGTTCCAGATTAGATTAGCTCTTTAAACGAGGAGTTATTAAGAAGAGTATTTTTAAAAATTTCTAGACTGGGCATGATGGCTCATGCCTGTAATTCCAATACTTTGGAAGGCCTAGGTAGGAGGATTGTTTGAGGCCAGGAGTTCAAGACCAGCCTGGAAACATAGCAAGACTTTGTCTCAAAAAATTTTTTTCTAAGATATATTTCTAGTAACAAATATATTTCTATTTTGAAGATATATGCTTTATTAATAAATATATTTCTGTTTCTAAGATAGTTTTTGCCCTCCCTTTCTAATTAAATTGCATTCTATTCAGCGAATGTGTCCTATATGATTTCAGCTTTTTGCGTTTATTAGGCTTTTCATTATGGCCTAATACAAAGAAAAATATTTGGAATTTGCATACTTGACCGTTAACAACGATTAACTCTTGGGAGGGGAATGAAATTGAAGGGCAGAGACAAAGAGGGGAAGCTTGTTGTTTGGTTTTATTTTGTTTGCTTTTGATTGTTGGGAAATTTTTTTACTATAAGAATTAGCTCAAATATAATGGTTTTTTTTGTTTTGTTTTGTTTTTTTGCATGTAGCTGACCAGTCTACCAGGTCTTTTATGCAGTTCGACATCCAAGGTGACACCAAGGTAAGACAAATGAAGTTCCAGTTTGGGTGCCTCCATCTCCCTCCCCTGGATTCTGATCCAGTGTCTGCCAAACCCAGAAAGAACCGGGGTAGGGCACTTGATCATGGGGAAGGCTGTTGTGGTTCGCCCGGCAGATGGGAAAAGGGGAAGGTTTCCCTTCTTCGTGATTTGAATCACATCCTCGTCCTCCAACGCATGGTCCTCCAACGCATGGTCCTCCAACGCATGGTCCTCCAACGCATGGTCCTTACCTGCTCTCTGAGGACTGTGTTTCACAGAGAGACCCCAGAACAGAGCATATTTAAATTCTTTGATAAGATTTTTGTGAATCTTCATGCAGAAATCCTCCACTGTGGTCCTGGAGCAAGGAAGCACCACTGGGGATGTGTAATCTGGTCATTGGCCTTTGGGTTTGGTGTAAATTCTCACTAGTTTCAGATAGTCCCAGATCTTTTCCAATAGGTCATCAAAATTCCAGCGGTGATGGGCAGAGATGGGTACACAGTGAGGCACCTTATAGATGCTATCCAATTCCTTAATAGAGATTCGGTCAATCTTATTTAACACATAGATACAGGGGATATAAACTTTGTTTCCTTCCACCACATCAATGAGGTCATCAGCTGTAGCATCACTACGTAGAGTCACATCGGCATTATGAATCTTGTATTCGGCCATAATGCTCTTCACAGCTTCAGCATCAACTCACTCTGCAGGCAAGTGGCTGTGAGATTAATGCCTCCCTTGTCCTTCTTCTTAAAGCCGATGTTGAAGGGTTTGCTGTTCAAGTGAATGCCAAAGCCTTCCAGCTCATTTTCCTTTATCTTCTTACGTCCCAAAGGTTTCAGGACATCCAGAACAATCAGGATCAAGTTACAGGTTCGGGCCACTGCAATGACTTGACCTCTACCTTTCCCATCCTTGGCACCTTTAACGATACCTGGAAGATCCAGGAGCTGGATCTTGGCACCTTTGTGTCTGATGACACCAGGCACAGTGGTCAGAGTAGTGAATTCATAGGTTGCCACCTCAGAATATACCCCTGCCAGGTTACTAAGCAGTGTCAACTTCCCCGCAGATGGAAACCAGCAAATCCAGTTTGAGCATCACCTGTCTTGGCCACATCAAAACCTTCTCCTGGACCTCCACCACCACCACCACTACCCTTTGGAGTAATGAGTTCTCGATGAAGCTTAGCAAGATGAGCCTTAAGCAGCACTAGGTGGTGTGCTGTGGCCTTGTTCTTTTGAGTCCAAGTCATCTTGGCTTCTATCTCCACGATCTTAGCTAAGGTGCTGCTCATCGTGGCGTGGCGAGTACCCTGTGGCCTCCACACTGACTGTCTCCCTTCACACACCCACGGGCAAACTAGCTCAAGTATAATGGTTTTCAAAAGTAACTCAGAGAACTTGGGAGTGTAGGCCTCTGGGTACAGCGGCCCACAGATCCCTGAGAGCACCATTGTATGACAGCTCTTCACCGAGAGACACCGCCTTTAAAAATGCACTTAGAGGCCGGGCACGGTGGTTCACGCCTGTAATCCCAGCACTTTGGGAGGCCGAGGCGGGTGGATCACAAGGCCAGGAGTTCGAGACCAGCCTGACCAACATGACAACACCCCGTCTCTACTAAAAACACAAAAATTAGCCAGGCGTGGTGGCATGTGCGTGTAATCCCAGCTACTCAGGAGGCTGAAGCAGGAGAATCGCTCGAACCCGGGATGCGGAGGTTGCAGCGAGCTGAGATCACACCACTATACTCCAGCCTGGGCAACAGAGCGAGACTCCATCTCTAAAATAACAACAAACAACAAGCAAAACAAAACAGAAAAACGCGGTTACTTCCTACTGGCTTTACAATGGTAAGCATTTCCTAAGCACCTAACTTCAGGCTTTGGGGTAAAGAGAGAGAAACACACAGTCTGGCCTTCCAACAACTCATGGTGTGGGTGGAGAAACGTAAGAAAACAAGCCATTGCAATAATTAGCCATCACCACAATTGCGACCTTGTGCTTGGAGGAGCTGTCCCTGGAATCTGTCTAGGGAAGCTCCAGGGCTGGCCACAGGAGACCGGGAGGAACTGGCTGGCCAGGACGGGGGCAGTAGGGTTGTCAGATTTAGCAAATAAAAACAGAATGCCCAGTTAAATTTGAATTTCAGGTGAACATTTTTTTTTTTTTTAGTATAAAACGTATAATTATGTCCTATGCAATGTTTGGGATATAGTTATACTAAAAAATTTATCGCCCCACCTGTGGCTTTAGGGCCGACTTGTTCAGGAAGGGAAGAGGAAAAGCAAAAGCAGGTTTGGTGCAAGAAGATGGGTTCGGTTCCGGACATGTTTGGGAAAGGAGGCCAGTGGCCACGTGACTGGAGATGTGGGATTCCAGGCTGCAGGATGTCAGGACTGGGGCCTTAGGGGCGAGGCCTGGGCTCCGCGGTGATAGGATGTGATGGGATGTGCCCTGTAATGAGGCTGCAGGCAGTCGTACATGGCAGTTGAGTGGGATGGGGAGGGTTCTTTCCTTGTTCGAGAAGGCAGGGTGTGTCTGAGCAATCCCGTTTAGAAAGATCAACACCAGGTAAATTAGACGAAGAAAATTCCGGATCTGGACGAATCCCCCAGTGTCCGCCACGCCTGGACTGGGAAGGGCCACGGGACCTGCGGCGCAGGGGAGGGCCAGGCCACCAGGGGGCGCTCTCGGCAGGCGGGGCGGGGTCCCTCTTGGTGTCTCCCAGGCAGCTTCACAACAGCGCTGCTGGGTTAGGCCCCGATGAGCAAACTGAAGCCCGGGTGGGGGGGGGGGGAAAGGGCGGGGGGGCTTGAGGGTGTCACCCAGGAGGGTCAACTGCTTTCTTTTTAAAAATTATTTTTATTTTTTTTATAGGGAAGGGGGTGTCTCACCATGCTTCCCATGCTGACCTCGCACTCCTGGACTCAAGCGAGCCTCCGCCCCGGCCTTCCAAAGTGCTGGGATCACCACCGCGCCCAGCCAGGTTTGCAGCTTTCTAAGGCCGCCCCCAGGCCCTTGCCACCCTGTCCCGTGAGCCAGGCTTGGGTCCGTGGGGAGGGCTCTAGGTCACCTGGAGGCTGCCCTTGTGTCTACAGCTGCCTCTTCCTGCGCCAGCTTTGTCTTCCAGGTCCCTTCTCTAGTTTTCCACGCTACTCTAGAATAGGGTGGGTATTGGAATACAGATGAAGCTGTCGCCCTTCCAAACTCTGGGGGGTGACTCCCTGCCTCCTCTGTTCACAGGTGCCCTCCAAGCCCAGACTCCAGTGCTCAGACCAGAATTGACTTTTGAAGGAGCAGGGCAGAAGACGACTCCCAGACACCCCTCCTCTTCTCCAGGGCGAGCCCATACACGTGCTTTCGTCCTCATTCCTGCCATAGGAAGGGGCCCACCAGGTGAGACTCAGCTTTCCAAGGCTTCCTGCCATAAAAGGCCAGGGGTGGGAATAAAGCAAGAAAAAGATGGGACTCCGCACTTGTTAGGCGGAAGCCCTCAGCTCTGTAACTGGCACTGCTAACTCCCCTGCCTCCAGTCCCTCTCTACTGCTGCTCTGCCAGCCTGTGCTGGGTCCTCCACACCACTGCACTTGTCACTCCCCTGCTCAAGAATCTGTGATGGCCCCTATTGTTAACTGAAGCATTGCTCATATCCAGAATCTCATTCTGTCTGTCCCTCCACTGGGGTGTGTGCTTCTTGAGGGCTGTATCCTCAGCATCAAGAACACCTGACACTGGCTGGGCATGGTGGCTCATGCCTGTAATATCAGCACTTTGGGAGGCCGAGGTGAGCAGATCACTTGAGGTCAGGAGTTCAAGACCAGCCTGGCCAACATGGTGAAACCCCGTCTCTATGAAAAATACAAAAATTAGGCTTAGGTGGGCATGGTGGGCCATACCTGTAATCCCAGGTACTTGGGAGACTGAGGCACGAGAATTGCTTGAACCTGGGAGGCAGAGGTTGCAGTGAGCTGAGATTGTGCCCCTGCACTTTGCACTCTAGCCTGGGCGGCAGAGCAAGACTCCATCTCAAAACAAATAAACAAAAAATGAAACCTGACACAAAGTAGTTGCTCAATAAATAAGACTATGAAAATGCACTGGCTGCTGCACCCGCCTTGCCCTCCATCCCCCAAAGCCATCCCCTCATCCTCTTCATTTTACCTTTCCCCTCCAAGCCCAAGGCACTGATTAGTTTTGAAATCTTGATTCCTGCCTAGATTTAAAGGCTTTGAGATAGGAATTACTTTTTTTCCCCCCCATCAGGGCCTCGTGCCTTCTCAAAACATAGGTAAGACCAGCCAGATGCAGTGGCTAATACTTATGATTTCAGCACTCTGGGATGCTGAGGCAGGAGGATCACTTGAGTCCGGGGGTTTGAGACCAGTTCAGGCAATATGACAAGACTCTGTCTTTACCAAGAAATTTGAAAATGAGCTGGGCACGATGGTGCATGCCTATTGTCCCAGCTACTCGGGAGGCTGAGGTGGGAAGATCGCTTGAGCCTGGGAGGTTGAGGCTGCAGTGAGCTGTGATTGCGCCACTGCTCTCCAGCCTGGGTGACAGAGTGAGACCCTGTCTCAAAAAACAAAACAATACAAAAGACTGAATGTTCTCCATATGGTCCTATTTGGTCATGGAATGATTTGTGGTGGATTTTCCTCCACTCTTCAGCATTCCCTCCATAACCTGTGTCTGACCATGAGCTACATGCTATTTACACAGAAAAGATATGATCCTGAACTGGGTGGAAGGCTTCTGCCCAAGTGCATGGACACCAAAATGTGTGCTGAGGGAAGTCACACATGATCTTCTCAAGCAGCTTTTGACTTCCCTCAGGATCGTAGATGGCTGTGTTCATAAGTAATTATTGCCAACATCCCATATCTTCTGACTATGAAGGTGAAAACATGTGCTTTGTGTAGAGTTGGGTGAGACCCTTGTTTCTGATTTCTAAACACCTACTGCTTTAAGGAAGCTTCCATCAACCTAACTGTTGTCCAGGCAGAGGTTGAGAGGGAAAGGTCTGGAGGGCTAACAGGCAAATCTTTCTCAGTTCAATGGCTTCCTTGCTATAAGCCAAGTTGGCAGAGCTTTATTAAGGAGTGTTACTGTGGCTTCCTTCAAACTTGATGCATCAATGGGATGGACCCTTATGCAGGGCTCTTCCTCACTTGGCTACAACTATGGCTCAACTCTCAAACAAAGCAGATGTTTATAAATAACTGGACATAGGTATTTATTTATTTATTTGTTTGAGATGGAGTCTCACTCTGTTGCCCAGGCTGAAGTGCAGTGGTGTGATCTTGGCTCACTGCAACCTCCACTTCCCAGATTCAAGTGATTCTCCTCCCTCAGCCTCCTGAGTAGCTGGGATTACAGGCACCTGCCACCATGCCCAGCTGATTTTTTTTTTTTTTTTTTTGAGATGGAGTTTCACTCTTCTTGCTAAGGCTGCAGTGCAATGGCTCGATTTCAGTCCACCACTACCTCTGTCTCCTGAGTTCAAGTGAGTCCCCTGCCTCAGCCTCCTGAGTAGCTGGGATTACAGGCATGTGCCACCATGCCCGGCTATTTTTTTGGTGTGTTTTTAGTAGAGATGGGATTTCTCTATGTTGATCAGGCTGGTCTCAAACTCCCGACCTCAGGTGATCCACCTGCCTTGGCCTCCCAAAGTGCTGGGATTACAGGCGTGAGCCACCGCGCCCAACCTAATTTTTTGTATTTTTAATAAAGACGGGGTTTCATCATGTTGGCCAGGCTGATGTCGAACTCCTGACCTCAGGTGATCTGCCCAACTCAGCCTCCCAAAGTGCTGGGATTACAGGTGTGAGCCACCGTGCCTGGCCTGGAGGTAGCTCTTTAAATCAAACACTCAGCAAATAATTGACTTCTCTGCAGGCCCATTCTTTTGCTGAAGCATAACCATAGCATCAAGAGGCTTCCAAACTGGTGAAAATCATGCAAGGGATGGGATGAGAAATGGCAGAGATCAGTTGATGGTCCCGAGACACTCTGACTTCCACAAAACCTCAGCAGCTTCTAGGTCTCTAATATGCTTTTGTGTATGTTTGTGAGAGATATACCGAGATTTCCCATCACAATGTGTTTGATTTCCTTGCTCTTCTCTCCATCTTGGCAGCTTGTATACATCAGGGCAAATCTACATATGACTTAATGATTTATCTGCAACTTGAGTCAAGAGTTCTGCTCATTTGCAGAAACATAAATTATCTCCAAACCATGTTTTGAGGCTGCATGTAACCAAATTTTAAAAATGAAAACTTATTTTAACTAAGTGGTGAGCAGGAGTTGCTTTAGTAGCTAATGTGTACCGAGTACCTGCCATGGCACTTTATATCTATTCTCTTTAATCCTTACAATCTCAGCAGGTCACCATTTCCTTGACTTACGCAAGGAAACTAAGGCTTAAAAGATGAAACCACTTACCTACTAGATATGAAGCTAGTGTTTGGCACCTGGACAGTCTAATTCTAGAACCCAAACTCTGACTCATTACCTTCTGATGCCCTAGAAAGTTTGAATCAATCTTTCTGTTGTTGGGTTTTCTGGTAAAAACTGGAAAATTCCAAAAGAAAAGATTCTGATATTTGAATCAATTTTAGTCCAGCCAATTTCTTTCCCGTAAACTACCAAGTACAAGACTATTACAAGACTATTTCACCTGGTTTTAGTTCTTGGTAAATATATTTTTTAAAATTTCTATGGCACTTCCGCTTCTGCCGAGGTGGTGCCAGAGCCACAGTCATGAGTTGCTTCAAGTTTATCGGTAAGAAGAGCATTTTCCCTAGTCACTGGGTCTTTCTGATCGGTCCAGGGCATCGCTCACCAAAGCCACAGGGCCCAGGACTTGTGCTCTCTGCCTTTGTAACGGTTGAAACGGCCACTCAGTGGAAGAGGGCGCGGGAAGGTTTCTGGGTGCTGGTAATGTTCTGGTTCTTGATCTAAATCCTGGATTCATGAGTATTTATTTGTGAAAATTAATCCATACAGTTATGATTTTTGTGCTCTTTAAAAAAAAAAAGTTCTATGAATGGAACATAGCAGAAACTGGAGAAACTGCCTACAGGAGCTATCCTGGGCTGTCTTGTCCTATATTGTCTTAAGAGTTGGCCAGGCACGTTGGCTCATGCCTGTAATCCCAGCACTTTGGGAGGCCGAGGCAGGTGGATTGCTTGAGCAGGAGTTCGAGATCAGCCTGGGCAACACAGAGGGACCCCATCTCTACAGAAAATACAAAAAGTAGCTGGGTATTGTGGCATGAGCCTGTGGTCCCAGCTACTTGGGAGGCAGAGATGGGAAACTTGTTTGAACCTGGGAGGTTGAGGCTTCAGTGAGCAGTGATGGCACCACTGCACTCCAGCCTGGGCGAGAGCCAGATCTTGTCAAAAAACAACTTAACAACAACAAAAAACATACTCCTCAGCCACAAGGTTCTGTGGGAAAGTCAGGATAGGACCCTACAAGTAACCAAGGTCCAGCCCAGTCCTGGCCCCCTCCTTCCCTCTGCACTGCAGTGCTTAGAACAGCCTCCGAGGGGTGAGCCCTGACGCCTCAGCACTCCTCTCCTTCTCAGCTCCCTGTTCATAGACACATTTTCTGAAAGACCTGGAGCATGCAAATTCTACCAAGCATGTTAAGCTAGATACTTTTAAGTGAGGTAGGGAAGGTGGACAGTGAATATGGCTCCTTTAGGGGTTTCTTTGTCCCCTGCCGCTTTAAAATCTTCCGGAGAGTGTCGTCAAGAGGGCATATGGTTAACTATGAGCCAGGTGAATTTAGGAAACCGCTTTCCTTAGGTTGGTAAGCCAGGGTGCGAAAATGTGGTATTTCCTTGTAAGACCTTTTAAATTTCAATACAATGTGGGATAGTATGTCAGTAATCCAAGAGGGTTGCTCAGAAGAGACCCAAACTAAGACAAAGTTAAATTTCAGGAAATACAGTGTGTATGATGACATTTCTTTTTCCCACTTCAGCTTTATGTAGGTTTCCATTTTTGAGTCTATCAAATTGTTCTGGCTTTTTTTTCTTTTTATAGCTGTAGAAGGAATGGGAAAAACAGAAATGGTATTAACAAGCAATTCATCGAAAATTAGGTTCTGGGGCCGGGCACAGTGGCTCACGCCTGTAATCCCAGCACTTTGGGAGGCTGAGGCAGGCAGATCACGGGGTCAGGAGATCGAGACCATCCTGGCTAACACGGTGAAACCCCGTCTCTACTAAAAAATACAAAACATTAGCCGGGCATGGTGGCAGGCGCCTATAGTCCCAGCTACTCAGGAGGCTGAGGCAGAATGGCATGAGCTCCCAGGAGGTGGAGCTTGCAGTGAGGTGAGCTGAGATCACTCCACTACACTCCAGCCTGGGCGACAGAGCGAGACTCTGTCTCAAAAAAAAAAAAAAAACACAAAACACCAAAAAATACAAAAACAAAAAACATTACCTTCCAGATTGGTATGGTGGCTCATGCCTGTAATCCCAGCACTTTCGGGGGCCACGTTGGGCGGATTATGGTCAGGAGCTCGAGACCAGCCTGGCCAATATAGTGAAACCCCATCTCTACTAAAAATACAAAAATCAGCTGGGTGGGTGTGGTGGTGCACACCTGTAGTCTCAGCTACTCGGGAGGCTGAGGCAGAAGAATCACTTGAAGCCGAGAGGCAGAGGTTGCAGTGAGCCGAGATCGTGCCACTGCACTCCAGCCTAGGCGACACTGTGAGATTCTGTCTCAAAAAAAAAAAAAAAGAGGTTCTTGGCCAGGGATAGTGGTTCATGCCTGTAATCCCAGAACTTTGGGAGGCCAAAGTAAAAAGATCACTTGGGGCCAGAAGTTCAAGACCAACCTGACCAACACGGCAAGACTCCATCTCTAAAAATTAAAAAAATAAATTAAAAAGGTTCTAGGTAATCTTTTTGTATATTCTCAATTCTTAACACTAAAGAGTTGTGTTATCCCTTGATACAGATTAAGGCCTCAAGGTTTAGATAAGTTCACAAAGTTTGTAAATAATAAGGTAAACTTTAAATCCACACCTGAACTTAAGTTTGCCTTTAGACAACACTGCCTCCTCAAGTTCATGTGGAAACAGGCTAAAAGTTTTATCCTATGAAGTATGCAATTGTAGATTCTAAATACTAATCAAAGGATGGAATGAATACCATCAGAGGAGTCAGTGGCTCCAGAATAGCACCCATGTGTTAAAAATGTTTTCCTTATGTCAGAATAAACCTGAATGGGCAATCAATCTTAAGTTATAACTGAGGTACAGAGGGGTATTTTATCTAGAGAAAAACACAAGACCAGGTTTATTTCATACAATGTTATTCACACATTTTTCATTTTCTAATTTATACATAATATACAAAGAAGTGAAGTTAACATTATTTCATATGAACCAATAAGAGCCAGGACTTAGACAAACTGGTCCAGAAACAATCCCTATCAAAAGGAGACACTCAAGAGTAAAGCCTAGGTAGTTTCTGCCCAATTGTTTCTATATTCTGAAATGTGATTTTCAGATTTTAACAAAATTTCATGCGAACTTACTAAAAGGTAAAAATTGGGGTGGGCACCCAAAATGGCGGACTGTAAAATTTCTACAAGAAAGGTATTTTTGTAGAGCAGGCCTGAAAGTACTGGGAAGATTGGGTTGTCAGCACTGGGACACATGGGAATATCAGGACGCCAAGGAGAGGGTTTAGTTTCTCAATGTAGTATCTCTACTTGTCATTTTCTAAAATTGCAGATAATGCCTGTGCCAACAGAGGGCAAGGATGAAGGAAGACTAAGAATTCAACTGTACAAAGACAGGAAAACCACTACCAATCTCCAACATGACAGCTATGATCCTGAAACCATGGGCTGATACTGAGAACAAAAGTTCGACATGGGCTGAAATACTCTGAGGTTGGTAATGTAGGAAAAAGTGAGAGAGTGGCTTTGTGTGGGTTTTAAAAAAATGAAACACACACAAGGCGTTGCTGCAGTGACTGGGACAGGCTGATGACCCAGTGTGACCATGAGAAGGAACGGAGACAAGTGTTTGGATTTAATGGCCTCACCAAGGAATGTTGGGTTAGAAAACTAAAATAACTAAACACCAAACATGAAAAAGTATGCCTGGCATCCCCAAACTTTATGCCATTATTTTTAGGTTCATAATATGAATAACTAAGTGATAAAACCTTTAGATTCCATATTGTGCTCAGAAGATTGCTTTTCTTCTGCAGATCTCTAGTAAAAAAGATTTCTTCCATATTCAGCTGACAGAGATAGCATGTTCATTTTAGTTTTCAGCACTAAACATAACTGGGTCAACATAAATGTTTATACAAAATACTGACTTCAACAAAATACAAAGCACTTTCTTTATCTTTCAGAAACTGAATATACACAGCAAGTTTTTTTCCAAAATATTTTCATAGGCAAAGGATTAAAAACGATTTTAATTATACACATATGGTCACAATTTTGCCTTAAAAAGATTGTTGGGAAATGTACATAAGGCCGCTTGTAAATGTACATCGTGTTACTGTTATGTCTTATGTCCAGAGAAAAAAATGTTATCATACAGATTTGCTCTTACTTGGGAGTAGGCTATTCAAAAATACAGTACTCTTCTGTACAAAGAAAAAAGTCACATCACATTTAATAAGATGAAAAAAGCATTGGCCTCCATGGTAACCAAATATCTCAGTCCAATACTTTCTATTATGCACAATACCCTGACTTCAATTGAAAGTGATCCAAATTCTAGCATGTCCATATTAACAGTCAACAACTATGTTATAAAACAAAATGATCTCACAATAATAAAAAGAAAGCTGGTTCATACTTCTGAAACCATATAAAGATAAAAAATTTTTAAAAAATCACTCTCGATTTGGAGAAATAAATTTACATTATACAACACTATATTGCCAGGTCAAAGAGGGCAGGGACGTAAATGTACACTAAAATGCAAATGTATCCCAAAGAGATAAAACAAATTCCATTTACAGCATGAAGGTTTACAAATGTACACCTGTACAACCAAGGAAAGCATCACTACTAAATTAGCAAGGCTTTTATAATAAACATTGAAACAAGATTTCCTTTCAAAGTGTAAACTTACATCTATTACTACACACACAATGCATATATTTATAGAAAGCAAAAAGAGCTATCTGAATATGTAATCATGCTTAAATGCTGAGCTATCAAATTCACTTTTCAGTGGCCCCTTTTCATCTCTATCTGGTTCCTACTTTCTGCCTCTATGAAAAAGCAAAATAAAGCTCAACACTTCCTCAACAAGTCTGTAATTCTATAAGCAAAACAAAATACAAATTTCCACTCTTTCTCATTGCAAACCAAACTGAAAAGTTAATAAGTGACTTAACTTTTCATTTAGTGCACTAAATTGGAAATGTCACCATGATTTTGTATTTCTTAACTCTTACAACAATTACATATGTAAGTATATACAATATTTCTGTACATTGCCAGAGACATTTTAGGGCAGTAATTGTATTAAAACCACATCTACTGTAAATAATGTTAAGTTCTTTTCATCTCAAACCACTTTATTCTTGTCTTACTTGCTCGTTATTTGCATGATAGTTTGTGAATTATCAAAATACAACTTAACTTTTTAAAATATTAATATTATTTATGCAGTTGATTGTTAATCTGTTATAAAAGGTTTCACGCAAAGGAAAAAAATAAGGACTATAATTCTATATACATCTCTATAAACCTGTTGTGCTATGGGGTTGTAGACCTACCAGACTGTGAGCCAGTTTATTAAAAGAATACTGTACTTTTTCCTTTAAAAACTATTTTTGTGACTTTACAAGGTAAAAATTTACAAAATATGTGACAGCTTTTTATTTTTGATACAGTTACATCATATACAGGCATTCTGTGCTTTGCCAGCAATCCAATCTGATAGGTCTCCACTCAGGGCTGAATATAATTTATAATTCATCCCCCACCCCCCAAATATACACAAGAACCTTAAAAAATTTACAAATGGATGAATAAAGTCAATAAATAGTTTTGCTTTAAAAAAAAAATTGAAGATTCATAGTTGAGTTGTGTTTTGATAATTCACACACAAAAAAAATTCTTTTCACATGGTTAAATTATCTTCTTTCTCGTGCTCCTGTAATTTACAGCATTCCATTTGGTGGTCCTCCAATAGGTCCTAGGTCCGGGCTATTCTTCAAATAATACTTTTCCAACTTGGCCAATATATGCTTCCCGTATGTGTATTTGCGCAAAGTAGTAATGTGAGGTCGAATCTGAAAAACAAATAATCTGCTTAGAAAATGTAAGTCATTTTAGTTTCTGATTTCTTAAAAAAGCACCCCCAATTTTGGGTAATTTAGAGGAATAATTGCAATTAAAAAAAATTTAAGTCCAAAGAAAGCCACTTTTTGCAAAAGCAGTTGTGATCCGCTCAATCCCTCCAAACATCTGTTCTCAAAATTGTTCAATGAATAAAACACTACATCTAACTATGTCACATGGAAACAGGCAGAGGCCCCAAATATAGCAAGTTACCCCGTAATTCCACAACCAGGAATTTATTCTACCAAAACAATTACAAAGAGACTTTTGTACAAAGCACTACTGATAACAAACAATTAGGGACAATCCAAATATAATAAATATGATACCAGTCAAATAATGTAGCTGTTAAAAATAAGATTGCAATTTTTTATATTCATTAGTTTACAGCAGAAACACTGAATTAAAAGATAAGTAGACACTTAGAGGCCAGTACTTTGGGAGGGTAAGGTGGGAGGATCACCTGAGCCCAGGACTTTGAGACCAAACTGGGCAACACAGTGAGACCCCATCTCTACAAAATATAAACAGAACTATGAGCGTGCATGCCTGTAGTCTCAGTTACTAAGGAGACTAAAGTGGGAGGATGGCTTGAGCCAGGAGGCTGAGGCTAGAGTCAGCCGAGATCACACCACTGTACTCCAGCCTGTGCAACAGAGACCCTGTCTTGAAAGAACAGAAGAAAAAGAAAGGAAAACTTACATCAAGTTGAAGAATGAATTTTAAAAATCAGAAGGCCAAAACACTTTTATAGATGGAAGGAATCCTAAGATATCATTTTTCTCTCTATATGAGGAGAGGATCAAAGGGGTTATGTAATTCGCTCCATGTTTTGTAAATGAATACATTAAGATCAAGAGTATTCAAAATAAGTGTTTCTTTCAGTGTTCTTTATAACAATGTTTTCCTGCTGCAATTACTAATTTCTTAAAAAATTACTAGATTCTAGGAGGAGGATACAGAGAGGAAACAGCTTAAAGGGAAACAATTATGAGTTAGTGCTACCCCCCACAACATAAACACAAAATTCTACTTGCACTGGCATGAACACAGACCACCGTAGCCTCAACCTCCAGGACTCAGGCCATCCTCCCATCTCAGCAGCCTGAGTAGCTGGGACCACACGCATGTTTATCATTATACTCAGCTAATTTTTCAATTTTTTGTAGAGATGGGGGTCTGTTGCCCAGACTGGTCTTGAACTCCTGGGCTCAAGCGATCTCTCACCACAGGCTCCCAAGTAGCTAGGACTAAAGGCTTGCACTATGATGCTTGTCTAACTTTTTTTTTTTTTTTTTTTTTTAAGAGGCAGGATCTTGCCACGTTGCTCAGGCTGGTCTCGAATTCCTAGACTCAAGTGATCTTGTCACCTCAGCCTCCCAATCTGCTGGAATTACAGGCAAAAGCCACCATGCCTGGCGTGATAACCTTAAGAATAAAAATGGAAACCATACCAATATATCTGCCAAAGGATATCCATCAATTTTAATTTTTTCCTCCAGTTACAAAGTACAGGAGGAAATGAAAGCCCAAGGAGGTTAAATGTGTAGCCTAAACATAAAGACAAAGAAAGTTATCTGAGTGTTATATCCGGTTATTACCTTGTGCATGATTATCTTTCTTTGAGCAGGTTCAGCCATATCAATCATCTTTTGAACCACATAATTGGCATACTGGTCCTTCATCATGGTGTATAAGGCACTGTGAGGACCATCATTCTGGCAGCAAACCTCGTCAATCAGTAAAGCTCTCTCAGCACGGGAGGCATGAGTAACACACTTTTCTACTACATTGCTAAAAATTAAAGCAGATAAACAAAGCTTTGTTATTTTTTTCTTTACAGCAAAATTTCCTTGACTTTTGAAAGAATTTTCTCCAATGCACGATAAAACGGAAGTCAGGATGGGATTCTCTTATGATTACTTTTATTTTATTTTGTTCTTTTTTTTGAGACAGGGTCTTGTTCTGTCACCCAGGCTGGAGTGCAGTGATGCTATCACCGCTCACTGCAGCCTTGACCTCCCTTGCTCAAGTGATTCTCCCACCTCAGTTTCCCTCACAGCTGAGACTACAGGCATGTGCCACCATGCCTGGATAATTTTTTGTAGAGCAAGGATTTCCTTCTATGTTGCCCAGGATGATCTCAAATTCCTGGGCTCAAGCGATCCTCCTGCCTCTATCTCCCAAAGTGCTGGCTGGGATTTACACGTGTGAGACACTGCACCCGGCCAACTACTTTTATAATAGAAATTGGTATCACGGAACGACCTACATAATTTTGACATCCACAAGTTTAATTATGGGTCTCTTAAAATTGTACTTCAAAAAAAGGAAACCAGATCATTAAAGCTGTGAGGTTTTCTTTTTTTTTTTTTTTTTGAGGCCGAGTCTCGCTCTGTCGCCCAGGCTGGAGTGCAGTGGCACGATCTCGGCTCACTGCAAGCTCCGCCTCCCGGGTTCCCGCCATTCTCCTGCCTCAGCCTCCCGAGTAGCTGGGACTACAGGCGCCGCCACCACGCCCGGCTAATTTTTTTTTTTTTTGTATTTTTAGTAGAGACGGGGTTTCACCGTGTTAGCCAGGATGGTCTCGATCTCCTGACCTCGTGATCCGCCCGTCTCGGCCTCCCAAAGTGCTGGGATTACAGGCTTGAGCCACCGCGCCCGGCCAAGCTGTGAGGTTTTCAAGAACATGTACTAAATAAATCTGCATTTCCGGTGTTGGGAAAAATTATTTTCCAAATACAGATTTCAAAAATGAACATACATGGGCAAAACAAATTTGTTACTTTTTTTTTTTTTAAAATAAAAGCAATGTTCTATAGATGCATTTTAGTGACACCAAAAAAAAAAAAAAAAAAAAAAAAGACTATAGTTTAATGCTACGCTCTACATGTATTTCTGTGATAACTAATAAAAGTCAATGAATTGAAAGAATTGACCCCTGAAATTACAACGTATCCCAATACCTGGCAAATTTGTGTTGACTCAGGGCTAAAACCTTTCCTCTGATTTCGGAAACAATTTTGCTCTTGTCTTCAGGTCGACCGTGTTCCAGTACATGCTGAATAACATAATTGCCATACTGATCCTAAGACAGATATTTAAAAATTACTTTCCCCAAGTCATTCCTTAAGAATGATTATTCTTTAAAGACATGTTAACCATTTCGTCTAAAAATCCAGTAGTATAGTTAGGAGAATACAACTGGCTTTTGTCTCACTCTTTCTATAGTGTGTTTAATAACAAACTATATTTCTTTTAAAAATTAAAACAAGTTCCAAAAATATATAAACATTTCAAATTATTAGGTAATGTATACCTGTACCAACTGCTCTGTATGTTGGTGGAGTTCTTCTAAGATAGGTAAGGTCTGTTCTGCAGTGCAATGTTCTAGGATGCGCTGAATTACCCTACAGCCATAAGGATGAGTTGAAAGCACAAATACCTGAGGACAATTAGAAGAATTAAAATTTGTATTCTCTGACATTTTTGCACAGTTCTATGAAGCAGACTGTTTTTTTTCTTTTTGACACCTCAAAGTAATGTAAAATAGAAGGGTGATGAACTCATATTTAATATGACTACCACCATGTTAGCAAAGACTGGAGAGTGGGGACAGGGAGCACCCCATTTAGGAGCTGAAGATATTTTGATCAAAAGGAATCTAATCAGAACTTTACCTGAACCTGAGTTTATGTAACAATGGGAATGAATGGGTGAAAAGAGAAAGGGTAGTTTAGCATTAAGAAATATTAATTACTAGGGTATTAGTTACAAATTGCTATATGTTTTCTGTCTTATTATACAGTCTTAAGTCTTTCTCCAAACCTCCTTCCCTTCTCTGAGAAAACCTGATAACACTGTTGGGTATAAATAAAAAATAATTCTAACAGTGATTACTTTTACTTCTTGAAGTAATGTGATTAAACTCTTATTTCTGTTTTGTAGCTTCAGAAAAATGAAGCTATCTACTGACTATGAAAGAGGAAGACATTAACGTACATTTACTGTTTTGTATCCTATTTTTGTATACAAGTGCTGGGTATTATCTAGTGACTTACGAAAAATGTGTTGATACTCAAAATTTTAAAATAATGCCCTGCTAACAAATTATAAGCCAAAACTCAAACATACTTGTCCCTTGAAAGCATCAATGATGAACTGCAGTGACTGTGGCTGAACACATTCGATACATTTTTGTACAACATGGTTTCCATTCTGATCTTTCACACATTTGAGCACATGACCATCCAGCTCCTTTACCATTTCACTCTGCAAAAGACAGGATGTTATTTAAATAATTACCTAAAACGAGAAAATACTAGTATATTTTATCTCAGTATTAAAAAAAATATTAAAAATAGTACTGAGATGGGAACAAAAATATATTTAAACATTATTTCCTGTTTGTCATGAGTTTAAATATTTTTCTCTTGCAGTATAATTAGCAGAAACCATTGAAAAGTGAAAATTACTAAAACATACTGCAGGATTACAATGTAAATGATCTACGTTGAAACAACGTAGTGATGCTGAATTTGCTGTATTTAAACTGTCTTCACCGTGTAAATCATCTGTTAGTATTTATCGGTGGTAACTAACATGACTAATCCAGAATTCTACACTTTTGCCTTACTTAGTACCACCTCCACCACCAAAACAATTATTTTTAATGGCTGAGTGAGTTTATCAAATACATAGAAAAGGGTAAGAAGTTGATGACTACTTATGGGCTATGTGATTTTTACATAGTACCTCAATAATTCCCTAAGGGAAGAATTAATGTCAGACTTCTTTGTTCTTTTATAAAATGCTGTTATAATAAAGTGCTTAGGGGCAGGTGAGGTGGCTCACACCTGTAATCCCAGCATTTTGGGAGCCTGAGGCTGGTGCATCACCTGAGCTCAGGAGTCTGAGACCAGTCGTGCGACATGGTCCCGGCCACTACCAAAAATACAAAAAACTAGCTAGGTGTGGTGGCGCATGACTGTGGTCCCAGCTACTTGGGCGGCTGAGGTGGGAATTCCTTGAGCCTGGGAGGCAGACGTTGCAGTGAGTTGAGACTGTGCCACTGCACTCCAACCTAGATGACACAGTGTGACTCCGTCCCAAAAACAAAACAAAAAAACTGTAAAACTTCATATAGCTTTTAATATTGATAAAATAATCTGTGTGCCTTATTAGAGCAATAAAAAATAGTACTGTGGAGAAATGGAGTACACATACTCAGTCTAAAGGTATTCACATTTAAAATATCTTTCACCCACAGGACTTTCAACTACATTTTGAAGCAACTGCGGTGAATCCTGTTAAGTCAAGCTATAATACAGATGTTTAATTACGAACTAAAATCACTGGGTGCGATAGCTCA
The DNA here is from genome assembly GCF_003255815.1 of Theropithecus gelada. Lineage (NCBI taxonomy): Eukaryota > Metazoa > Chordata > Mammalia > Primates > Cercopithecidae > Theropithecus > Theropithecus gelada. Next base: position 40,533,612 of record NC_037681.1, read on the forward strand.
TGCCTGTAATTCCACTCCTTTGGGAGGCTGAGGTGGGTGGATCACTTGAGGCCAGGAGTTCAAGACCAGCCTCGCCTTCATGGCGAAACCCCATCTCTATTAAAAAAATACAAAAATTAGTCAGGTGTGGTGGCTCACGCCTGTGGTCCCAGCTACTCGGGAGGCTGAGGCACGAGAATCAATTGAACCCAGGAGGCAGAAGTTCCAGTGAGCCGAGGTCGTGCCACTGTACTCCAGCCTGGGTGATAGAGTGAGAGACTGTCTCAAAACAAAACAAAACAAAAAAGCCTAAAATGGACTAAATTACAAAATAAAACATGCTTAAGAATCCAAAGGCTGGCGAGGTGGCTCACGCCTGTAATCCCAGCACTTTGGGAGGCCAAGGTGGGTGGATCACAAGGTCAGGAGTTCAAGACTAGGCTGGGCCAACATGGTGAAACCTCCTCTCTACTAAAAATACAAAAATTAGCTGGGTGTGGTGGCGCGTGTCTGTAATACCAGCTACTTGGGAGGCTGAGGCAAGAGAATCGCTTGAACCTGGGAGGTGGAGGTTGTAGCGAGCCAAGATTGCGCCACTGTACTCCAGCCTGGGAGACAGAGCGAGACTCCATCTCAAGGGGAAAGAAAAAAAAAAGGAATCCAAATACTGTTATTCATTAACTGTATCAACAAAGACTTACTCCTAATGCTTTTATTTTTAAATATCAGACATTTAAAAAATATCTATGCCAATTAGAAACTTGTGGCAGAAGTTTCTAAGCTTTTAAATAATTAAATGTGTTTATATTTCTCCATTGTCACATACCTTAAAATTACTGTAAAACTCAGAATTTCCTTTGGAGGAATAATAGTATTTTCTCACAGATTTTAATGCAGTGATGAATATATACACATATATAGCCATCCATCCATATATTACTATTTATTGAAATTTACTTTTATTGTATGAGTCAAAGACAATCTCTTTCCAAACTTAAACTACCATTATCTTTTAAGAAATAATTATATCCTTCAGTCTTATGCTTTCATTGTAATAAATAAAGCATATAGTCAGAAAACTGTACTGATTTGGGGCTATAAATTTCTTATTAAAAGTCTGTTTAATCTTATACAATAACCCCACTCATTAGTGTTGCTTCAGTGTATTTTAAAAATCTGGTGGATCAACATTTATCTTCATCCCCTACTCTCAATATTCTTGTCTATTTCAAATGATTTAAAGCATTATTTTGATCAATAATTCCTTTATTAATGTAAAATATTTAGACTTTCCATCCAATAACACAGAATATTTCTCATTTAATTTATGTGTTCTCGTTTTTCTCAAAAAATTATACCTTTTTAAAGAGAATTCTTAAGTTACTTTTTTGCTGGGCTATATATTTACTTAAAAAAATTTTCATATATATAAATAAAACTGACATATAGTAATGCTATTGGTTTCAAAAATTTTCTTATAATAGAAACATTAGACACCATCAAAATATACACTGGAAAATAGTAACATGCATTCTCACATTGCAGAAAATCAAGTAAGCAAGTAGTAATAAAAACACTCATCATTTAACATTCTGCTTGCCACATAGGTGCTAAAATATCTTCATTTAGAAATTATCTACTTTGTGACTTCTAATTAGTAGTGTGCTATTTAGGACACAGTAACAATATTTTAGTCTAGTTGTGGAAATATTTAAGTCATTTTACTTCAAGATTATTGTAAGATTAAAAATGTAATAATTTAAAAATTGAATAAAATAATACAAAAATTTTGTCTTAACTTACAATTACCTGCTGGTCAGAAGAAATAGATTCTAATGCTTTCTGAATAACGCGGCAGCCATACATCTGCAAGGCTAAGGGTAGAACATGACCACGAATACGAGTAGCCAGGGCTAGTTTTTGATCCAGACTCCCAAACTGACAGAAAAGATATAACATTAATAACAAGTGACCTTAATATTGCTTTGTTGAACTTGAGTAAGGCAGTGTTTGCAGTCTATTCAATCTATTAGTAATTATGCAGGGCAGGGGCTTTAAGGTAGAAGCTAATTAAGATAGACCAGGAGATGTTTGCAATAATAATTTCATTACTTTTTTGGGTTAAGTCTTACTACAATTTCCTTCTTACTAATATGTTAACTACCTTTTAAAGTAACACTTTTAAAGTGAACATTTTTACAAAACCCTTCATCTTTAATATATAACTTTCTTAGCCACATATTGACCACCAAAACTCTCACCCAGATAATCATCAAACTACATTCTGATATGATTGAGGAAAAAAACTTTTAAGTCAAGCTACAACACAGATGTTTATAGATTTAAAAATTGGCTAAACTGTAAAATAACACATATCTATAAATCTAAAGACTGTAGTGTTATTCATTAACTACTTCATCAAAGAGTGACTACCAATGCTTTATATTTTCAAATATGAATTGGGATTAAAAGGAAATTTTCATTTAAAGTGGTTCATGTTAACATTTTTTTGTGACAAACTATGTCATTTGAACCATTTCTAGCTAGGTGATTCAGTAGCATTAATTATATTCACATTGTTGTGCAACCACCATCACTATCTGTTTCCAAATCTTTTCCGTGGCCTCAAACACAAATGCTGTATCCATTAAACGGTAACTTTCTAAACCCTTCTTCCTCTAGGCCCAGTAAGCCCTAATCTTCTTTATGCCACTATTAGTTATTCCAGACATTTCATACTGGTAGATCAGTATCAATGTTTGTCTTTTTGTGTGTGGCTTATTTCATTTAAGTTAGTATATTCAAGGTCCATCCATGTTGTAGTATGTATCAGAACATCATTCCTTTTTATGGCGGAATAATATTCTACAATGTACACATATACCACTTGTATTTATCTATCTGTTGATGGATGCTTGCTTGGGCTGTTTCCGTCTTTTGGCTATTGTGAATAATGATGCAATGTATACTGGTGTTCAAGTTCCTGTTTTCAATTCATTCTGGTATACCCCTAGGAGTACAATTGCTGGGTTGTATGGTAATTCAATATTTAATTTTGAGAAACTGCCAAAGTGTTTTCCATAGCAGCTACACCATTTTACATTTCCACCAGCAATTTATGAGGGCTCTAATTTCTCCATATCCTCATCCACATTTGTTATTTTCTGATTTTATGTTTTTTGATTACAGCCATCTTAGTAGGTATAAAGTGCTATCTCATTGTGAGACTGATCTGCATTTCCCTGATTAGTAAGGATGTTGAGTGTCTTTTCATGGCCTATTTGGCCTTTTGTATTATTTTACATAGAGAAATGTCTGCGCAAGTCTTTTGTCCATTTGTCATTTGGGTTGTCTTTTTGTTGTTGACTTTTAGGAGTTCATTATATATTCTGGATAAAATGTTTATCAGATATATAATTTGTAAATACCTTATCCCTGGCTTATTATCTTTTTTATATGAAAATGATTTTAACCAACTTTCAGAGCTTTTCTTAATATCAAGTATACAACAGCTGGATGGGTGGATATACAAATATGCATGAATCCTTACCTCAAAAAACTTCTGTATAACATAGTTGCCAAAAACATCAGTCATTAATTGATAGGCTGCTTGCAGAATTTCATTAAATACCATCTGTCGCTCAGCTGGAGTAGCTCTCTCTAACTTTTGCTGTATGAATCTACATGGGGAAAAATTTTAATATGATAATATGTTTTTTAACTCTTACTTGAGTATTATACCCTACCCTTCCACATATATGCACTGCAAGTTATTTCCAGAAATATTAACATACTTTATATAGTGGACAGCTAACTTACAGCAAAAAGGACAAAAGTTATATAGCATTTCTTTGTAACACTTTATCTACTAGAGTGACAAAAAACTTGGATTTTTATCTTTCCTAGGTTAGTTTGGTTACATTATAATCAATAAGAAAATTACATACATTTTGCTGTTTATTCATTCATTTTTTGTAATATACCAATGTATTACTAAACATCTAACTTTTAGAACATAATAAATGAAACTCTTAGAAGTAAAATTCTTCCAACATGAATGAATTCCTAACCAAGATAGCCATTCTGGGTGATACAAGGCTCATTTGTTACTCTGAAGGAACTGCCAACTAGTCATGCGTTGCTTAACGACATTTCAATTGACAATGAGCCACATATACAATGGTGGTCCCATAAGATTATAATGGAGATAAATTCCTATTGGGTAGGAACTGTCATAACATCATAGTACAATACATTACTCAGGTGTTCATGATGACATAACCCTACTGCACTGTCAGTTTATAAAATCATAGTATGGCTGGGTGCAAGTGGCTTACCCATGTTATCTCAGCACTCTGGGAGGCCGAGGTGGCCGGATCACCTGAGGTCAGGAGTTCGAGACCAGCCTGGCCAACATGGTGAAACCCTGTCTCTACCAAAAATATAAAAATTAGTCTGGCATGGTGGCAGATGCCTGTAAGCCCAGCTACTCAGGAGGTTGAGGCAGGAGAATCACCTGAACCCAGGAGGCAGAGGCTGCAGTGAGCCAAGATCATGTCATTGCACTCCAGTCTGGGTGACAGAGTGAGACTCCGTCTCCCAAAAAAAAAAAAAAAAAAGTATAATACATACAATTGTGTACAGTGCATATCTGATAATAAACAACTGAGTTACTGGTTTGTGTATTTAGTATACTTTTTATTGTTATTTTAGAGCGTGCTCCTACTTGTTTAAAAAAAAAAAAAAAAAAAAAGCAAAACACCCTCAGGTAGATCCTTCAGAAAGTATTCCAGAAAAAGGCACTGTTATCATAGGAGATGACAGCTCCATGGGTGTTGCTGCTAAAGATCTCCTAGTGGAAGAAGACATGGAGTTAGAAGAGAGTGATATTGATGATCTTTACTCTTTATAGGCTAATGTGTGCATTTGTGTCTTAGTTCTTAACAAAAAGTTTAAAAAACCGATAAAAAGAAAAAGTCTCATAGAATAAGCATATAAAGGAAACATCTTTGTACGGCTGTACAATGTGTTTCTGTTCTAAGCTAAGTGTTATTACAAGAGTCAGTAAGTTAGCTCAAATGTTACAGTAAACTCAGCCTGGGCAACATAGTGAGACCCTGTCTCTACAAAAAAATTTTAAGTAATTAGCCAGGTGTGATGGTGCGTGCCTGCAGTCCCAGCTAGTCGGAAGGCTTAGCTGGGAGGACTGCTTGAGCCCAGGAGGTTGAGGCTGCAGTGAGTGATGATCATACCACTGTATTCCAGCCTGGGCAACAGAGTAAGACTCTGTCTCAAAGTGGGGAGAAGTTACATTAGGGTTAATTTATTATTGAAGAAAAAAAGTTTTAAATAAATTCAGTGTAGTTGAAGTGTACAGTACAGTGTTTATAAAGTCTAGAGGAGTGCAGAGTAACATCCTATGCCTTCACATATACTCACAACTGACTCACTCACTCACTCACCCACCCACCCAGAGCAACTTCCAGTCCTGCAAGCTTCATTCACAGTAAGTGCCCTACACAGGTATATGATTTTTAAATCTTTTACACTATAGTTTTGCTGTATCTTTTCTGTTTATTATGCTTAGGTATACAAACACCATTGTTACAAACGCCTACATTATTTAGTACAGTAACATGCTGTACAGATTTGTAGCCTAGGCGCAATATACACAGTAGGTGTGTAGTAGGTACACTCTGTAATGTTCACACAACAACACATTTTCTAGAATGTATCCCCATCGTTAAGTGATGCATGACTATATAGAGAGACAAAATTTGTATGCCATCTAATCTAAAACGACTTAAAAACTTGAGGTTTACCTTAAAGCTATAAAAAGAGAAAATATCTTAAATTTATTAAACGTGCTACAATTCTATTTTCCTTTCTAAGCTATCTTGACAATGTTCACTCAGATGTATCTCTCATGTATCACATTCGTTTTAATGTAAAAAGGCACCAAATTTTCCTATAACAAATGTGAAATATTTCAACCTAAGCCAAGTCACACTGAATACCAACCTATAATGCAGCACAAAGGCATTTAACATTGCTTGCTGTATTTTTTAAACACACGAGGGTCACTTAAGCCCACAAATGTAATACAGAGCTGATGTAATCAAAATAACCCAATGAAGGGGGCCCTGCTATATTCTCATCATAACAATATTCACACTATAAAAAACCGGAAAACTATAAAAAATTAAAACCTGTATTTTTATAATTTATCCCAACATGAAAGAAAAAACATATAATCCAAACTGAATTTTAGCTCTTAAAAGCTGCCAATTTTAATGCAGACTAGGCTAAGGATAGTTCAGAAAAATTTAAGCTTTTATAAGGTAGCAGTTTCCAAAGCAAAAATGAAGTGAGAAATATCATAATCACCTACCTAGAACCATGCTGGTCTTGAGAAAACTCAACTATATGTCCAATCAAGTCTCTAAGTTGAAGGTTCGGGAAGCGGTTGTTTCTGAAATCTTCCAATAATCTACTGCGGCCAGAAGGCATAATATCAGACCTATTATACCGAAGCCGGGAAGGAGGAAAGAGCTGGCTGCTGGAGCTAAATAGACTGGAAGTGCTTGAAGCACTTCGATATTTTGCTTCTGCTCCAGGTGCTGCAGAGATATATCGACCACTACCATTTGTCAGTCCTCCTACAACAAAGCAGCTATGGTCAGCAAGTATTTTTGACAAGTTATTCCTCAAATAAAATTTACTTTAGCTACAAATTCAGTCAATAAAGAAATATTTCCCCCCACTAATTCCTACTTGTTATGAAAGAAAATTAAAATTGGGAGGGGAAAATCTCACCCATATACCTCATGTATGTGGCTATATGATAAAGAGACTAGAAAACATGAGAAAAATAAGTATTTGTTTTTCAGCAGCTTAGTTTAGAACTTAATTATATGATCTAGTGTCATATGCACTCTTATCAATGCCAGAACACTGAAACCACCAACAAAATTTTCAGTTACATTAACAAGCAAGTTTAAATTGCTAGCAAACTTACATTTTAAGCCACTGAAATAGACTGAAATTCATTAACATTATTAACACAATAACACTGACTGTTAAATCTGTACTTTTTGCATTCGGTCATATATACTTCCATGTAAAGATAAATCAATTATTAGTTAAACCACGGATGGTATGAACTTTAAAAAGCCACAATATTAGGTAATAAATCTAAATTATACACTATTTTAAGATTTAAAATTTTTTATTTAAAATATTTGACATAAGGTCGGGCATGGTGGCTCATGCCTGTAATCCCAGCACTTTGGAAGGTCGAGGAGGGCAGATCGTGAGGTCAGGAGTTCGAGACCAGCCTGGCCAACATGGTGAAACCCTGTCTTTACTGAAAATACAAAAATTACTCAGGTGTGGCGGCGGGCGCCTGTAATCCCAGCTACTTGGGAGGCTGAGGCAGGAGAACTGCTTGAACTCAGGAGGCGGAGGTTGCAGTGAACCAAGATCACACCACTGCACTCCAGCCTGGGTGACACAGCAACACTCTGTCTCAAAAAAAAAAAAAAAAAAATATATATATATAATATAAAATGTATTTTAATATATAGTTATATATGAGAATGACATAAAGCCACTATTTCACAAACCAGAGTATTAATCAACAGCAGTTATTATTCCTAGAGCCTTATCATTTACAAATGAATAAAAAACATCTTTAACTTATGTTCCATTCCAAGAAAGAAAATCAAAGAGCAGTCAATAGAAATAAAAATAAATACATGCAGGAAATTTTTAAAATTACAATTAACAGTTTAAAAGTACTTGACAGTGTCCTTTTAAAAAAGAAAAATGTATAGATAGTTGTACAATACACATTAGTGGAGTTCAGAAAAACAAAATGCACTACCAGCATCATGCTATTATTATATGCAAACTCTATGCAGAGTAGTACTATATATATGCAATCCAGGCCACAGGGTAGAGATGGTCCCAAGGACACACTGTCAGTGCAAAGCTAAATGGAAGTATTAGAGGTTGAAAAGAACTACAAGGACAGAGAGCAGTAAAATAGTCAAATCCTGGAGGGTAAATTGGGTTAGAACATTCCACTTTCACTTTCTGCCCCTATTGTCCTAACTTTACTTTTCTTCATTGAACTTCCCATTACATAGCATAACATGCATTTATTTATTTGAATCCCCAGTACCATCTCCAATACAAGAGCCATAAAATTACATTAATCTACATGCTAGCTACCTGGTGCCTAGAACAATGTCTAGACCAGCCTGACCAACATGGTGAAACCCCATCTCTACTAAAAATACACAAAAAATTAGCCGGGCGTGGTGGCGTGCACCTGTAATCCCAGCTACTCAGGAGGCTGAGGCAGGAGAATCGCTTGAACCCAGGACACGGAGGTTGCAGTGAGCAGACTGTACCACCGCACTCCAGGCTGGGTACCAGAGCGAGACTGTCTCCAAAAAAAAAACAAAAAAAAAAAATAGTATGTAATTTAACAAGCTATCTTACACACCAAAATCTCTAAGATCAAATTCTTGTTTGGTCTAGTTATATATAACTATCTCAGCACCCATTTATGATATTCAAAACGCTCAAGAGTTCAGTGTTTCAATACGGTCTCAAGACTGCCAGTCTTTCCGCTTCCATTATTTGTTTACATATTTCCAACTGTTCATAATAACTGATCACTAGCCCATCTGATTCTTTATAATTGGGTCCTTATCACATCCTGCACAGCCACTGGGTTTTCTCTAGCATCCTTGTCCTTTCTGAAGGGCAGGGGTGCTTTTCTTATCATTTCAATCTGGTTAAAATTTTTTTTTCTTAATCAGCTGACTTTCAGATTCACCAATCCATTTTTATACACACCAACTGTATTTTTCCTTTCAAAGGATGTCACTTTATGATAAAAACCTACAGAATCCGGATACAGTATATGCTCTAAGATCTTCAACCTAGTTTTCAAGTCATTACTCCAAACCTATTTTTCACACAAATTTCTTAGTAGTACCCTAACTGTTCATACCCCCCGCCCACTTACTCGTTACTATTTCTTATCATTACCTCAAACATACCCTTAATGCATTAAAGATTTTCGACACCAAATTCAAAACACATACTCACCCCAGGAAATGAAGAAGCCGGTTTCATTTGGTACCTTCCAAATATCCTGCCAATAAGCAACAGGAATTTCTCCCATATCTAGGTATTCTTTGATTTAAATTCTATCAGCTCCTAACAACAGAACTCCTGTGCACATGGTTCACAATATCTATCTAATACTACACTGTCTTGAATTTTAAAAAACCTTAGACATTCAGTTCTACAAGACTAAGTGGTCTTCTCATACACGAAATTCACAAATTTGGTGGCTCACGCCTATAATTCCAGCATTTTTGGGAGGCTGAGGCAGGCATATAGCTTGAGGTCAGGAGTTTGAGACCAGCTTGGGCAACATGGCAAAACCCCATCTCTACAAAAAATACAAAAATTAGCCAGGAGTGGTGGTGTGTGCCTGTAGTCCCAGCTACTTGGGGAGGGTGAGGTAGGGAGGATCGCTTGAGCCTGGGAGGCAGAGGTTGCAGTGAGATGAGACTGTGCCACTGCACTCCAGCCTGGACAACAAAGCGAGACCTTGTCTCAAAAACAAGACAAAACAACAACCCCCACCTGCCCCCCAGCAAAACAAACAAAAAAACAAAAAAAGAAAAGAGAAAAAAAATATTATTCTCCAGAAACTAATTCACTTTCACCCAGGGAAGCATATCTTTTCTCTTATAAATAAGTAAGTATGTAAAACCCAATTTAAAACATACATTAGACATCTTAAATTTCGTTATCTAAATATTGAAAGCAGGTCATCTAAAATATCTGGAGATTGAGGGACATTCTATAAAACAGGCCTATACCCTTTAAAAATGTCAAGGTCATAAAAAACAGAAATAGTTCAAGAAAAGAGCAGTGATGAAAGTAATCTGTGATCCTCAATTTGACAATGGACCCCCAAAATCAATCTCCCTTTCTCTTTCTTATAAAGGTAATCAGTGAGGTAAGTAGCAAAGTTAGAATAAAGTTGGCTGTTTGATTAGTGGTTTATCAGTGTTAATTTCCTGACTTTAGTAATTGTGGTTTTATATGAAAACATATACTTACTGTCAACAAACATACACTAATGTATTTGAGTAAGGGACATCATGCCTGCAACTTCCTTTTTTTTTTGAGACAGGGTATCACTCTGTTGCCCAGGCTGGAGTGCAGTGACGCAATCTTGGCTCACTGCAATCTCTGCTTCCTGGGTTCAAGCGATTCTCCTGCCTCAGCCTCATGAGTAGCTGGGATTACAGGTGCGCACCACCATGCCTGGCTTGATTTTTGTATTTTTTTAGTAGAAACGGGGTTTCACCATGTTGGCTAGACTGGTCTCAAACTCCTGACCTCAAGTGATCCGCCCACCTTGGCCTCCAAAAGTGCTGAGATTACAGAGGTGAGCCACCACGCCGGCCCACCTGCAACCTCCTTTCAAAAGTAAGCCCAAATAGTGTTGTGGATGAGGGGAAGAAGACAGGGAGAGAGAATCATACAGCCAATGTGATAAAAGTGGCAACATCTGGAAAACGTGGGTGAAGGGTATAGTTTTGCAATTTTCCCATTAGTTTCAAATTATCCCAGAAATAGTTAAAAACACACACACAAACAGATCATCATATTCATACTTCTGCTGCCGGTAGTCTAAAAGCAGTTATCTTCTGCACCAAAAGTATTAAAGAGATAAGGTCTTTTCATCTCATCATTCAGTCCCCACTACCATTCATGACTGTTTAATCACTATCTGCCTAAGAGTGTATATAGGACATGTAGATCAGTACTATAATTTCACAGATGAGGTCACTATGGTCCAATGGTCCAAAAGGTATGGGACATGCAGCTAGTCAGCCAAGACCCTTAGGCCAGAGCTTATCTCACATGACAGTGTGCCAATCTTCTGTGCTATTTACATCTTTCATGTTCATTCATGAGAACTTTAAAATAAAGGCAAACACAATTTTATTAGTAGAAATAACATGACTTTACAGGTTTTCATAATTTCTGAGAAGTCTGTTTTAGAATCCTTCCCTATTAAGTATCACAAGTCAAAGAGTATTAAAAAATACAGTTGTCTTTCAGTATGCATGGGGGATTGGTTCCAGGACGCACACAAAATACCAAAAATCTGTGGAAGCTGAACTCCAGCAGTTTGGCCCTATGTCACCTATGGATATGAACGGCAAGACCTCCGTATCTACAGGTTCCGCCTCCTAACCAAGGATGCAGAATCTGTGGAGATAAGGCAGGTCCTCTGCGGGGCAGGGGGTAGTGGGAGAGACTGTAAGTGAAATAACCACAAAATAATTAAATCTATCTAGCCTTCATTTTTCATTGTTTTCTACCCTCTGGGATTGGAAAGACAGCTACTCAATCTATCAGGCCTGTATATTCTTCTAAGAATAGAGATTCCTGGCCCTTACTTAAAACATACATAATTACTCCTTCTGGATAAATTAAAAAAAAAAAAATCTACCTGAAAGATATTCTGATATAAGAGTATGGGGACTAATTAATTAGAATAAAAATAATTTAATGTTTCATTTTACAACAGATTTTCAACTACTAATTGCAAATAAAAATGAAAATAAGTATGCCCCACGCGGTGGCTCAGGTCTGTAATCCCAGCACTTTGGGAGGCGGAGGTGGGCGGATCACTTGAGGATGAGTTCAAGACCAGCCTGGCCAACGTGGTGAAACCCCGTCTCCACTATATATATATATATATATTAGCTGGGTGTGGTGGCGTACGCCTGTAGTCCCAGCTACTTGGGAGGCTGAGACAGGAGAATTGCTTGAACCCAGGAGGCAAAGGTTACAGTGAGCAGAGACTACACCACTGCACTCTAGCTTGGGCAACAGAGCAAGACTCTAAAATAAGGGGGGGGCGTTCCTGAAAAGGATACAACTACACATAGGCTACTAGGTAAGAGTTTATTTCAGAAGCCAAGGCTCTGGAAATCACAATAAATGGAAAGATGATAGCTGCAGTAGCCAAAGAATCAAAGATACAGAAGGAGTAGCTGGGAACGTCTAAAATGAGGACAGAGTATTGTATAGCATTTAGCTACTTCTACTCCAAAAAGAGGGCAACTTAGTACTTTTAGTTCAGTATTTTCTGATTACTTTTCAAAACTATATGCATGTTGCTTGGCTTTAGTGGGAAAACTTAAAAGTAAAGTGGGGGAAGACGGAACAGTGCTTCTCAATATGCACACCAATCACCCAGGGATCTTGAAATGTTTCTAAATCCCCACAGTTGGTACTACATGCTAGTCCTTAAACGTCCATGGCATATAGTAATTAACTATTTTGTTGAAAAAGAAAAAGGCAACTATCTGTGAGCCTAGCCCACATTGTTATCTGCACATTAATATGGTCGTGTATACAATAACTTTTTAAAAGGTAGCTACCATTTGTTGAAGATTTTGTGTTGGATACTGTGATATGCAAATTTTGCGTAAAATGCTGTACTGTGTTGTAGCCTCCAAAAAGTCAAGTTTTTATAAATGTTGTAAGCCATCCAACTGAGGACAAAAATTTTTTCTATTATGTGGCTCAAAGTTCTTCCAGCTTCTATCCCATTACTTAACTGGCTAAGACTTTGGATTCAGACTTGGGAAATCAGGCGGCAAACGGGACAACAGTCCCTCACCAAATACATATTCAAGTTTTAACCCCCTATACCTGTGAATGTGACGTTCTTTGGGAAAAGTGTCTTTGACTAGTGTCTTTATAAGAAATGGAAAATTTAGAGATGCATGGGGAGAATGCCATGTGATGACGGACACTGATACTGGAGTGACGTATCTATAAGCCAAGGAACATCAAAGATGGCCAGCAACTACCACCAAAACCTAGGAAGAGACAGAAAGGGTTGTCCCCTAGATCCTTTGGAGCATGGTCATGCTGACATCTTGATTTCAGATGTACAGTCTTCAGAACTGAGTTGAATAAATTTCTATTGTTTGAAGCCACCTAGTTGTAGTCATTTGTTACAGCAGTCCTAGGAAACTAATACAAATGTCACTTTGTTTTCTTTGATTCAAGAAAATCAATCATATATTAGCTTGAATTTTTTTTATTTTTTTTTAAAAGAGACAGAGTATGGCTCTGCCACCCAGGCTGGAGTGCAGTTGCACGATGTTGGCTCACTGCAGAGACCTCTGTCTCTGGGTTCCAGCAACTCTCCTGCCTCAGCCTCCAGATAGCTGCAACCACAGGCGCATGCTGTCATGCCCAGGTAACTGTTTTGTATTTTAGTGGAGACGGGGTTTCATCATGTTGCCCAGGCTGGTATCGAACTCCTGAGCTCAGGCAATCCACCCGTCTTGGCCTCCCAACGTGCTAGGATTAAAAGTGTGAGCTACCGTGCCCAGCCTAGCTGGAATACTTAATGTCATATACATTTAATATAGTTCGTGTACACAGAGTGAATGCTAAAATAAAAATATAAAACAAGGTACAGATAGGTAACATTTCTTTCCAGATTAATATACAAATGACTCAAATCTATGGGGCAATTTCATTTTTTTCCCTTCAGAATTTAAAATTTTTTGTGTGTCTATCGCATTTAAAGTATAAATCGTTTTTTTATGTTTCTGAAATTGGCAGGTGGTTGCACTATTATTTTATGATACATCATTTGTAACACTGCTGTATGAGAATGCTATCCTCTTAACAGCCTATGAGGCAGACATACCGCCATTTTACTTGTGAGACAACAGCTTAGAGAAGCTAAATAACTTATCCAAGAAAGCACAGCTAATAATTAGGCTGAATTTTTGTTTACCATTATGTCTAAAAATTTCACGTAAAGTTGTCAGTCATACTCTGCTATGCTTCCTGGAAAATGTTTACTCTCACATGCCATTCATAAGTCTGCAAAATGACTGAAGCTACATGAGGTATACACTGAATAAAATTTTAATACTTATTATTAATTACACATTTGCCATATAAAGACAAAAAAATTTTATTGGAGGAAAGACTAAGACTACAACGAGTTTAAAAAAACAAAGTAGGCATATATAAAAGTATAATCTTCCACATCATTTTAATAGGCTAATATAAAAATATAAACATGTCAAACATACTACCTTAAAATTGTTAATTTTATGACAATATGCAAAACAACAGTAGATGCAAATGACAAGCCAAGTGCTCTAAAATATAAAATAAAAATCTGTTGTTTCCATTTCTATTGCTTGTGATTCTTTTCTATAAGCAATTTAAAAAAATCTTACCTTTTATTATAGTCTCTACTGGTTAAACTTAAAAAAATAAAGGGCAGACTATCACCATAGAAGGTATTTAATAATCTTCCCTCATTCATCAAGGAGCATTTAAACAGACTAAGTGATAACATACTTAGTTAACATAACATACAGTCTTCAGACTAGTTATGACATCATTTCAATCAATAACCCACCCTGTCAATTTCCATTACACTATCAAAAGGGGGTAATGTTGTATAGTTTCAAAAATTGCCTCATTTTTTATCTTTAGTGAAAACTACCTCTCTTGTGACTGATGGACATGAGAACATTTTTAAAAACTTACCCTTAACCCCGCAAAAGACAGTAGTAGTGGGGTAAGTTCGAGTAGCCTAATAGGAACCTGTTGGTTTTTCCCTGAATATGTCATATAACCCTGTCAGATGTGGCCTAAATTCTTTTCTTTGTTACATTTGGTAACAAGTTAATAAACGAGCAAGCCATATCTGAATTTCCTTTTAAATATTCCAGCTGAGATTTCAAGGCCAGTTGCCTTTCTAATTGGAGTGAAGAAAAATTATAGGAGCTGGGATTGTTTTCCTTAAACCATAATTACTAAGGATTTATGCAATCCTAAAGCTTGCTTCAAAAGTTATGAATACTGGAATAAATTCTGATCCTACACAAACATTATGGGTACATTTATTATCTCTCTTGATGGGGTCATTGTGGTGGTGGGAAGAAGGCTGAAGAACTGGGAAGGTAAAAAACAAACACACACACAAAACAAAAACTCCACACAACTGACTGTCAAAACTTTGTTTTCATAGTGCAATGTTCTAAAGAGCATGATCCTGGCACACTGAACAAAGAAAACACTGATTGAGAACAGCCAAATAATGCTTTAATATAGTAATCTATGTATGATACCAAGTATTTTTTAAAAAGGAAATGTCCTTACTCAATAATAAATTCATCAATAAAACAAATAAACAAAACCGCTTGAATTCAATTACCCAAACATTCAGTGAAATCTGAGTATTTTTAGTTGTAGAAAAAGGCCTGGGCTTTCTTGTTTCTAATTTAGTGGAGAAAATAAACCTAGAAACAATTCTATTGTAATCCAATGTATGCTAACTTTGGTTCAAAAAACCCATAAAGGAAAATAATTCCAATGAAATCACTATGTTTCTATAGAATTATTAAATACAGTGAAATAAGACAAGAACATTAAAATCATTATACTGTAACTGCTGTTTTTGTCTGTATTTACCACAAAGCTACAAACGCGATGACAGTGAATAAGGATGGTGTTTCTTCTCCTAGTCAAGCAGAGGCTGGCTTCAATATTGTATTGAACATAGGTATTCAATATTGAATAAGTAAAAATTTTAATCACATAAAAATTCTAAAAAGGAGTCTAATAAAACTACAGAAAAGATAAAATAGCAATTACTTTCAGTAATTAGAAATAAAATAAAAACTTGCTATTTATATCCTATTTACAGTATTTTTAAATATTACAAATAAGATTCTTTTTTTTTTCTTTTTTTTTGAGACAGGGTCTCGGATCTGTCCTGCCCAGGTTGGAATGCAGTGGCACAACGTTGGCTTACTGCAACCTCCATCTCCTGGGCTCAAGCAATCCTCCCACTTCAGCTTCTCAAGTGACATGGACTACAGGCACATGCCACCACACCCAGCTAATGTTTGTAATTTTATTAGGCTGGTCTCAAACTCCTGAGCTCAAGCAATCCCCCTGCCTCAGCCTCCCAAAATGCTGGGACTATAGGTGTGAGCCACTGTACCTAAGATTCTTATCTGATCAGTTTTAACTTAAAATTAGTAATGAAATATTTATAAGACCCTTAAAATAGTATTTAATTTGGATTAAAGATCAATTATTAGCAAGCGAAAAACCACAAAGAAGCCAATACACTGACATTTGAACTCACTTTTTCCACAAAGTCACAACAGGTTAAATTATATTTTACTACAATTTTATAAAAAGTTTACAAAGATGTGAAACATAGGAAACATGGTCCTTTTAATTTATTCAGATAGGTATTAGAAATAAAAGCATCCTGGGCTGGGCACGGTGGCTCACGAGGTCAGGAGATCGAGACCATCCTGGCTAACATGGTGAGATCCGTCTCTACTAAAAAATACAAAAAATTAGCCGGGTGTGGTGGTGGGCACCTGTAGTCCCAGCTACTCGTGAGGCTGAGGCAGGAGAATGGCATGAACCCGGGAGGCAGAGGTTGCAGTGAGCCAAAATCACACCATTGCACTCCAGCCTGGGGGACAGAGCAAGACTTTGTCTCAAAAATAAAAAAAAAAAAAAATAAAAAATAAATAGAAAAGCATCCTTTGAGAAGCAGTACAACATCTGGAGTAAGCCAGATAAATGTGGCCTCAAAATTTTGGCTCTGCCTCTTACTAACTTCATGAATATATGTCATGTAATTTCTTTGAGAATAAAGTGTGTTTGTGTGCATATGTGTATGTGTGGTGTGAAACAAGTCAAAGTTCATTCCCCCTCATTTGGATATTCAACTACTCCTGCCCAAGTCACTGAAACACCCATTCTTCTCATATAAGCTGCAGCAGCAACTTGGTCATTACGGATCTAAATGAGTAGGTCTATTTCTGGATGCACTACTCTGTTCCGCTGTTCTATTTATTTATCCTTGTGCCAACAGTTTTAGTTATTGTAGCCTTCTAAGTTCTGGTATCTGGCAGTATTAAGTTTTCTAACTTTGCTTTTCAAAATTGTCTTCACTACTTTTGCTTCTGCTTTTCCATTTTCATTTTTTGCATCAGCTTATCATTTTTTTTTAAACCTAATTTTATTGATAGCATTCAATGTTTAGATCAACTAGAAGAAAGCTGGTATCTTTATAATAGGGAGTCTTTCAACCTAAAATACGGTATATCCTTCCATTTATTTAAGTCATCTGTAACTTCCGTCAGCATTTTATAGTTTATAATGTAAAGGATCTTGCCCTTCTTCCACTGGATCCATTCCTAGGTATATCGCAACAGAACAACTCCAGTGAAAATATTCTCTACATATAAGAAACAATTTTTCAATGCCATTCCAAGAGATATATGCTACTTTCATTTTTATGTTATTTGGCTAACACTGCAAATCTCTCATGAAGCACATCTGCCTGTATTTTAAAGGATACTTTTTGATCCTTAGGGTGCATTATAAGCATGGTGGAATGGTGTAAATTACAGGTGAATTCTTGGTAGATTAAAAGAATTTTTTATTTGATTTTTTGAGACGGAGTCTCGCTCTGTTGCCCAGGCTGGAGTGCAATGGCGTGATCTCGGCTCACTGCAAGCTCCGCCTCCCGGGTTCACACCATTCTCCTGCCTCAGCCTCCCAAGTAGCTGGGACTACAGGCGCCAGCCACCACGTCTGGCTAATTTTTTGTATTTTTAGTAGAGACGAGGTTTCACCATTCACAGGATGGTCTCGATCTCCTGACCTTGTGACCCACCCGCCTCGGCCTTCCAAAGTGCTGGAATTATAGGCATGAGCCACCGCGCCCGGCCGATTAAAAGAATATTAAGAGTAACTACAAATTACTTCAAGTCAGTGTCTCCATGTGGAGGCTACTGAAAATTTCAGTGGGACGAACTATTTTTGTGCTGATTATGCAAAGTATAACATCTGGCTGCCAGGCATTTAATGCCAATGGAATCCCCACAAGCATTGTAATGAGCAAAAACTGTTGCTGCACATTTGCAAACTGTTCACATCCTTCTGAAGTCTACTACTAGGCATTTTAAACAAGTGCCCCAAGTGATTCTGATGCCAAAACACAGAATCGGATCAAGTATTTTCTAGTCTTAAGTTTGTGATTATCTTAACTAAGTAAATTAACTGGTGAAAACTTTCTAAGAAGTTAGAACCACAATGTCACTGATGTTATTAAAGGATAATAAATAAAAAATTAGTAACCCAAAAGAAGTACAACCAAGATGAAGACATTTTTATACAGAAAACCAAACATCACAAATTCTTCCATACAACTAGTAATATAATTTCTCCATAACATATTTCCTACTCATCAGCAAATAAATTACTTCTAGGTCTACCAAAAGGTTGTAGCTGCTTTTCAATTTATATTAACACGAGAACCTGTAAGATTCTGTTGAGAGTAGAATCTTATAGAATTCTGCTCTATACACAGTCCCTAAATTGCCTGCCTTAGATTAACAAGTATTCTTATTTCAAATAAGAAGTAGTACAAATATAACATGTGCTTAGACAAGTATTTTTATCTAAATCTCAAGAATAACTAAACTGAGACAGGAATCTAAAAAGCTGGTAATCCTATACATACTTTAACCAAAGAAAAGCTTAATTTATACCATCATAATGAGGTAATCATTAGATTCTGAGAGGCTAATTAGAATAAGTTATTTATATACTTCATAAAATTGTTCAGTTCCCTATAGAATAACATAATGGAAAAAGGAAGAATAGTATCAGGAGTCAGAATTGGATGCTTAGCCTTAATTCTGTTATTTACTGGTTTGGGAAAGTCTCTTAATCAATTGATCTTTAATTTCTTCATCTTTAATGAACAAACCACTCTGACAGTCTATGCCAACAATTAGGATGAAATGAAATAATGAATATGAAGGTGCTTTAAAAAAAAACTATCAAATGCTATTCAGTTACAGAGAACTGTAATTGATAAAGGATAACAGTATTTTCAGTGAATGCTTCAAATAATTCATACTGTTTTCTGCTTTCATTAATGATTATATGTGAAACTCAGAAAAATGGCAGGTGACCTTACTAATTTTACTTCTCTGAATATTTTATTATAAGAGAAGCACAGGACTACGTCTGCCAAAGGCCAGCAATTGTAACAGAATGATTCTAAAAATTTACAATATCTTGCCTGTTACTAAAATTTTCTGTAATTGGAAGAAAAGACAGGTTATGAAATTTTATTATCCACAGCAAACTAAAGCACAGCCATTTACTTGCTGAATACATGACATTCTTCAGACTAGATAGTCCCCTTTCTTTTTTATTTTTATTTATTTATGAGATGGAGTCTTGCTCTGTCGCCCAGGCTGGAGTGCAGTGGCGCCATCTCGGCTCACTGCAAGCTCTGCCTCCTGGGTTCACGCCATTCTCCTGCCTCAGCCTCCCCAGCAGCTGGGACTACAGGTGCACGCTGCCATGCCTGGCTACTTTTTTTGTATTTTTTTAGTAGAGACGGGGTTTCACTGTGTTAGCCAGGATGGTCTTGATCTCCTGACCTCATGATCCTGCCACCTCAGCCTCCCAAAGTGCTGGGATTACAGGCATGAGCCACCGCCCCTGACGATAGTCCCCTTTAAATACATTTTACTGAGTTCAAAGCCCACGTTACACTTTAGCACCCTTTTTTCTTAAGGAAAAAATAGCCAGTTCAAAAATGAAGAGGTACAGGGCAAGAAGCCATTAGTTTGTCAAAATCTAAGTTACATAACAAAAATACGAACACTGCTTTATACCTAATAAGTTCCACATCAATCAAATTACTATGAGCATAAAGATTGGAGTTAAAAAAATTATCAACACTGTATTTTAAAAGTTTATTAGAAGAAAAAGAAGGAAAACAAGGAAAGAACTAGCCGGCTAGCTCCAGGTAGAAAAATAAGGCAATACTAGAAATAGTTAATGTTCTCCATAAGGAGTGAAGTATCTCAAAAAAAAAAAAAAAAAAAAAAAAAAAAAAAAAGTTGACTTCTATCCTAGACAATGATGTATAAAACAACTGTAGGTAGACTGCCCCCCTCCTATAGATTAATACAACATGAGAAAATAACTCAATATTTAATATTGAACCTGAAGCCCAGAATTTTATATTGTTCTTTGCATTTCAGGGTAAAACCTAATCTCAAAATTATTCTCTCTCCAAGTTGTTGTCAACATGAAAACCAATAAAAAGGGGCTCCAAGGGGCCAAAGAAGGTGTAATTTTAGAATCAAAAATAGATATAAAATTGATGTCTTACACTGCAATGAACTGAAACATACCAATTATCCCCAACATCAACCCATTTGTAGATAACAAGGAGAATAAAAACACGAGTCACCTTTAAAGGTTGCTGGGCATCAAAGTTATTCTGAAAGTAAAGGAAAGAATCATGCATTCTTCTGACTCTTACATGAACTATCTTTCAGGGTAACGGATGAGGGATAGTTGTTATTCTTTACAGAAAAGTTCCAGATAATAAATGAATAAAGAATGACACAATTAACACATCACCATTTTGCAACCTCTGAAAAAAAAAGATGATCAAAGGCTGCCAAAACCATTAGGTGGATCAGGCTGGTCATCTCACAATGGAGACAACCAGACACGTGTCTCCTGATACGGTACAACAAAAAGTAACAGAACCCCATGTTGTCAAAATAAACCAGCCAACTCATAAACTATCTGACCAAGCCTCTAGATCAAATTCCAGTTTACAGGAAAGAGATATAGGAACATTTTAAATACCACCATGGGGAAGCAATCAGCAAAGTCAAGAGTGTGGGAAAACCAATAGGACAAAGTTTCTTCATCAAATAAATGGAAAGGGGAAAAAAAGATGAAGAAAAAACAATTACACATTAAGACATATCAAACAAACGCAATGTATGAACCTTATTTTGACTGTGATTCAAACGGAACAATTGTTAAAGACATTTAAGTCAATTAAGGAGATTAGAGTTAATAAGAAATTATTTAAAAATATGAGATATACTGTAGTTATTGTTTTAGAAATAGAACCTCAGATATCACACAATAAAAAATGGAAGAATAAAATTTTTTCATGCGTCTAACTTTATTAGAATAAGCAACAGAGTTGCAAATTTGAACAAGTGTTTTAGATTTTAATGAAAAAATCAACACCCCAGAACTATGCACTGAAATTCTTACACTTCAATCAAAAAGTGATTACTAGTCATCCTGCTAAAAATACATGTGTTGGTTACGTGCCTATCTTAAAAAATGAAAAAAAAATTTTTTTTGGAAGACAGCAGAGAATGTTGCTACTGGGCATTTTCTGTGAATCTCAAATAACTAACACTAACAAAGGAACATACTTTGGGGATGCAGATCTCAAGCTTTACATGTAACTGTAATGGTTCTAACATTCACATCTTAAAATCTCCCAGGAAAATAACCTGGAATTAATTCCAACCAATTCTAATGAGAATTGAGAGAACTTATCTCTATCTTATGATTTCATATTCTTGATATGTGAGATCAGTAAAATTACTTAAAAATATGCAAATTCCATTTCCATAGGTCTTTTATACCATCAGCCTTGAGACTTGCTTCATAAATAAATTCACTTCATGGGTACATAATTAAAATACTTTTCTTTTTTTTATTGGACAGCATGAAAGTCTTGCATCATGATCCATTCATAGGGAGGTGCAGAGTAGATTATTTCCATGAATAGTATGCAAAGAGAACATTTATGAAATCCTTCAAGTTATTTTCAACCTGGTATGGGTCTATTCGTTGCTAACAATGTTGCCAGTCATACTACCACTAAAGCTATGGGAAATTGGGGGTCACAAAAAGAAAATAACACAGATAATTACTAATTTCAATCAGAGGTGTATTAAAACAGCATATTTCAAGCTGAAGCTATGTTAGTCTACAATGCAGAACTGCTGGCCCAGTGGTGATTATTTCCCACAACTGACCAGAATTCCTTCCCTAAGCATCTATTAGGCTGGTTTCTTTACAACCTAAAGAAAGAGAAGCACATATCTAGACTGCTCTTTAATCACAGAGACATCTAAAAAGTCACTTATATCCGATTTCTAAGCAAGCTATGTAGAACCTATTTACTGCCATTTATACAGGCACTAAAGCACAACACAGCAGTAAGAGCTGAACAAGAATCTGATTTGAAACTTACCTATGAAAAGATGACAGGACATGACAAATAAAATCTTAACAATAAAACAGAAAACTATTATGATAGATCTAATCTTAGGTTTATTATGTTCCAAATTTTTGTGTCCATTTCATAGGCATGTCTTATGAAGGGGGGATGCCTGAGCAGTAATAACAGAAATCAGGAGCTGAGCAGCTCCTGCGACTAAGAATAGATGATAAATGAAGAACGGTATTAGGCTAAAGACTGGTAAATCTACACATCTAGTGCTGCAAAGTGGATCTTAGCACTCCATCTGAATAGATTAATTGGTTGTATATGTTCAGTATCCCCCAAAATCCTCAAATGAGCAAAGGCCCAGAATTTGGGGTGGAGGACCAGAGTCTTTAAAAAAGAAATCTAGTCCACTGTGTGTGCAATAATGTAAATCAAAATGAACAGTGCAACAGATACCTTTGTTACATGGACATTTATTGTATTAACAAGTTTTTTTTTTTTTAATAGCTATACCCATGTTAATTGGAGGGGGTGGTCAAACATGATCACTAACTTACAGTACATCTGCTTACAGTAGCAACATTACTTTTTAAAACACAAGCTGATTTAAATCTTTCCAAATACGTAAAAGCTGTCAATAGAATCCCTCAGTTTCAGCTGAATAACTAGAATTATAAAAATTCAAAATAAAGTTTAAAAAATAATTTCTTTGACAAGATAGGGATTCATACACAGCCTCTGATGTCCAAAGCCCTTCAAAACGTATTATCTGCATGGATAAATACTTCCTGGGGAAGGAAAAAAGGTAACCACCAATTTAATTATTTGGGGGTGGGAACAATTTTAATATACAAATATAAACAAAGTTCTCAATGCTCCAACTTCAGGGGTACAACAAGCCTAAAACATTTTTAACATATCCAAAAGAGAAGTATATGGCCTAAGCCCATAAGCTTCCTTAAGTGACAAATATACTAAATTCAAATTCACTGAAATAATTCTCTGGTAAAATGGCCAAGCATTGAAAGACCAAAGCAAAAACCAGTGTACTAACCTAGTTCAGTAGCTATGTAACTAATGTTTTTCTTATGGTGTGCAAATCTTTTGAGAGTGAAATTTCTCTTTCACTATTATGTTTAAATAGTTGACTTTTCAGATGCTCTAAAACACACAAATCAAAAGCACAGACAAGAAAAAACACACCATTATATTTCATAAAAGAAACATAAGAAACAATGGGGGGGGTCTTTACCTTATTGTACATTAGACCCTCACTTTTAATTTTCATGAAAGGAGAACTTTTTCAAAAGACTAATATCTAAAAGCAAAAGCAATTTGGCATGTTTTATCCAACATTAAATATTTTACATATATTATAAACACACACACAAACACACATACATGTATACATACAAATAAAAAGGGTTTTGGTTTTTTTTTTACCTAAATGCAAACTGGATGAGGATCCATGTGATGAAAGTGATGGCGGTGGCGTAAGTGAATGTCCTGGAGTTTGGCTTGGCAGAGGCATGCCTATTGGACTTGGAGAGGAGGAAAATCCCAGACTATTGTAAAATGGTTGCCCTATGGGTGCTAGGCTGCTACTAGATCTTTTGTACAAGTCAGAGCTAGTAGATAGAGACTCTCTCCTTGTGGCACTACTACTTGCAGAACTGCCAACTGAAGAAGAAATAAAAAAAACCCTAATTACATACAGTGTTAACTGAATAAAACCTATCCCCAACTCTCGCTGGGCAATAACAGAAGTGATCACAATAATTATTTTTAGAAACATTTTGGAGAAGATAATTACTGTGATAACTATATATACTAACTTATTAATCATAAAAGGGTATAAATGCACCCCAATAAAGAACCAAATACTTAACAGAGCAGTCATATGTTTCATTATTTCACACATATTTACCACTGACACACCTGATTACTGTGCTTTAATACCCTGGTATGATTTATAAACCCTGGAATTGCAAGTTGTCTGCATTAGGACACGCTAGAGATTAAATTCCATTAAGTTTAAATTCTGGTAGTATCCTCATCTCTGGAACCTGCTTCTTAGACGTTAACTCAATGCCAAGAAAAGATTATATGAATAAATAAAATATTAGTACATTTCCTTCACCATTCATATGTAATTTGTCGTCTAGCTGTGTTCAAAACACAGCCCTTTAAGTCCATATTGGCCCGAATATTGATCAGTTGTGAAATACAGAGAGCAGCTAACTCAACAGTATTTTTCATACTACACATTCTCCCTTGTTCTCCAACTACATTACAAAATAACTCAACTTTTAGAAAATTAATAGCACTCATTGTTATCAAACCAAAGACATGCTTTCACTTATCCCACAGGACTCTTCCACTCCTAAGATGCTAGTACTGCCTCCTGAGTCCCTTACTCAAGGCTGATCAGGTTTTTGTCATTAGACAATACACAATTTCTCTTACTTCACATCCCTTAATACACTGCATACCGAATTTTTACTTAATACCAAATGTAACTATTATCCTTCTAATCCTTTTTCCTTTTATAGTGCAGAAAATAAAGGCCATGTAGGTCCTGGTGAGCTATACATGCTTAGAAAAGCTAATTAAGATCTGGCTGTTAATCAACACCTGTCTGGATAATCAAATTCCACTGCATGCATCTCTAAGGGCTGTCCAAAACTCTCAGTTCTCAAGTCTCATTTAAAGCCCATATATTCAAGTATGTTTCCTTCCTATTTCTAAGCACTAGCCTCTTTTAACTGAATAACTTTTACATCTAAGAAAATTTCAAACCACATTTCTGAACCTGCCAAATACATTTTTAAATGACAAGCTCTATATTCGGACCAATATGGCAATGCTTTCCAAGGAATCTGTAAGTTTCTATTAATCTTATTTAACCACAAGTCATATATAAGTAGGTCATACAGGGTATAAAGAAAAAAATTAAGGAGTGTACATCATGGGTAGACCAAGGTAAGAGTATAATACAGACAGAAAACTTAATTACGTTGGTTTTGCCACATTCAAAATTCTATAGAGGGGTAAAAAGAAAAAACACAAAAACACAGGCTTATGCTACCACATTAGGCAAAAGATTATAATGCTATTCAACCTTTTATACCAGCCAATGCAGTTTCTGAGACTGACCATGTTTGGTTGAAAATTTTACATTTTAAGATATCATAGTAAGAAAATACTAGAGGTGTCTATATGCATTTTTATTGCAAAAATGTATTATAAGCACATGTAATAAAACAGCTATTTTTGAGTTGGTTTTGGCAAAACTGGCAATGTATGCTACATTAACTATGCTAATTTAAAAGGACACTGTCAAAGTGATTTTTCTAAAATATGGCTACATTTTAAATTCCTATTTATTTCAGAAAACAATTTGACAATGAAAAAGACAACAGCTCTCTAATGAGAGCAGCATTATTCCCCTGACAAATAATCCAATAAACCAGTTTTGACATATGCAATATTATTTTCCTCCAAAAAGGAAAAGCCAAGCCAAACATTTAAAAATAATTCAGAAATAACCTTAAACATAAAGAAGCTGGCTCTTTAAGTTTTACTATATGCCTAAATTATCTCCAACAGTATGACTATGAGATATGAAACAAAGTGTACCTAAAATATCTAAGAGGGTAGACGGACTGCTAATCATTCATTGACTGTGGAAAAAAAGGCTAAATTATAAACTTTCAATTGTAACAACTCTTTAAAAAAATAACAGGTCATAGAAAAGATGCTTTAAATTATATGTTACGACGTTTAGGCTTCTTGGCCAACTGTATCATAAAATGGGGTATTTAACACTGTTAAACATTAATAATTTCATCACAAAGGTAAGAGAATGATTGTGTATGTTACTTATATATGTGCATACAGGCACACAACCACATTATGTTTTAGAGTTCATATAAGTATGTAATTGCCATAATGTGAAAAGGCAGTGGGCAAAGCTGTAAGAGTCCATATGCATAGCACTTGAATAAACTCCCACAAAATGCCCAAGAGAAGGGAGATGATGGACTCTTTACTGGCATTCAGGGGTGGCAATCACTAATGCTCTCTAAAGCAAGGTAAAATGAAGCTCTTACAGATTGGAGTCAGAATTGAGTAAGCCATGCTTGTAAATAACTGAGGCGTGAAGGTTAGTTTTGGGGAAACGGCATCTGTAGGGGACAAAATGTTCATGTCAATTCTTGAAAGGGGGAAAGAGCCTTACCTAAGAAACAAATGGAAATTTGAAAGAACTGAGTAGGAGCCTAGAAATCTGTACCAGACCATCAGTGACATAGTACGTGAGAAAGGAAACATGGGGTTTAATCAATGCTCTTTTTTTTCTGAATTATTTAGGGCCTACAATTTATAATTTAGAAACTATTTCCACAAGTTTTTTATGTTACTTGTTCTTCCAGTTTTCCTCAGAATATTTAGGATTCTTTGGAGAAAATGTCCCAATTGTGTTAGAAACAAGGAATGAGTACTATGGGAGTGCGTGAGGTGGACAAAGAGATACACAACTCCAAAAGCAATGAAAAAACTCAAGTACAAAAATGAAAAGATTTAACAATCCCCATGTTCACTGGATTTTCCCTCAGAAATTCTTATGAGCAGCCTTTATATAATTTTGTGTCAGTCAAATATGACATTCACTTATTGTATTTCATGACAATAAATGAAGAAAGATTCTGCCATCTAAAAGTTTATGGCTGTTCTAGACCATCCTTCCTGTATATATGAATGATAAAAGTTCAGAAGACACTCCCCTAGAAAACTGGCAAGCATTGTTAATAATGCCTGGCATGTGTTAGTTCTGCCATTTTCCACACCAGAAAAGAATATAATTTGATGTGGTAAGAAAAGAGATGAGAAACAGATATTAAGGACTGTAGCAAGTTATGTTATAGAAACAGAAAATCTCTTGAGGTCCAAATAGCCCTATCCTCATGAAGAAAAGGCTGCCAACTGCACCAATAGAACTGGGTCAGCTGTTTTTTCCGTAATGTTTCCTGAGTACTGTGGAAAACTCACAGAATACACCAAGTGTATCAACAAGAAGTCAACGTGGGACTCTTCTGATTTCACTTAGTTCTTCCTCTACCACAGGATCCAGGAACCAGTTTGACTGGGTCAATTATTTAGTGAAGCTATTTAAAATTTTGATTTCTTAAGTGTCATATAAAGCTAAGATACATGAATAGATACCCTTTTTAAGTAAATTTTTAGTGACAAAGGCTAACTTATTTAACCTAAAAAAAGATAACCATACTGGTAGTTTCTTAGGGGATTCTGTTGAGAACATTTCATTATTTATACACACACATATGTATTTTTTTATATCAGGCCAAATTTTAAAACTGTAATAAACTACCAGCATTTAATAAGAATAAACCATCTAATAAGCACACAAAGATAACTGCTTTAAAATACCAAAAATTTAAGATGGCAAAATATTTACCTCCACAAACATTAACATTATGTAGTGAATGAAGATGAGCTAATAATTAGTGAATAATATATTGACCCAAATAACCTTACTAAAACAAAAATTACAGTAATCAATTCCTAGAGCCAGGGAAAAAGGAAATGTATTACATGAGTTAAGAATAGGCTGCTTGTAATGAGTTAAACATTGGTGAGTGTTAAAAAGATTTGCAGGATACTTTTTTCCCTACAAAATTAAACCAGTAGTCCAATACTTTATTCCTGTCCTTCCTATACTACATGCTATTATTGCTTATTTTAATGTTAAACACACTCATATACCTCTTCCACTTAGCAGAGTATGCTCATCGTAAAAAAAAACTTACCTGATGAACCAAATCCACTGAGGGCTGAGCCTATAGCAGCACCCAAAGAGTTACCACTTCCAAAGCCAAGAGATGTACTTCCAGGTTGACCAGGTCCATGAGAAAATAAAGAACTACTCTGGGAGCTATTAGTCAAAGAACTGCTTCCATAAAATGAATTAGATTGCAGATTAGTGCTTGGCTGCTGTTGCTGCTGCTGCTGCGGTGGCTGAGTGCCAATTGGCCGAAACAGACCATTTGTGCTGCCTGTAAGGCTACTTGCAGTTCCTCCAGCTGCTGCTGCCGCTGCTGTAAAATAAATTTCAGATACTTCTTTAAACCAGCCAGGAAATTATTCTGTATTTAAAAAACGAGATCTCAACACCAGAAAAATATTATCCTAAAAATGTCAGTTACACTTACCAGCTTGTGCTGCTGCTGAACTAATTAAAACAGGTGTTGGAGCCATTAACCGAACTGGAGTTCCAAGGCCAGTCCTTGCTCCAGGGCCAACCACTAAGGCACCAGTCTGATCATAATAGGCAGTTGGAGCTAATACTTGATAGCCTAAATAAAATAAATGTTCACTAATGAAAGCACTTATTACAAAAACATGCATATTTTTTTTCCCCTGCATTTGTATTTTTCAACTAGAAAACACAGCTATTTGTATTATTACTATAAAATCCTCAGTTAATACAGGCAATGCAACACATTTGACAAGGTCTTACTAAATATATGAAAAAGTAATAGACTGTCATTAAACACTTTTTCTCTAAATTTTACTTAGGGGCCACAAAATGAAGAGGTATTTTCCTTAATATAGAAACTACAGGCTATGAAAGAAGGGCTGATATTAGAAAAAAATACCACCATTTAGTCCTTCGAAGAGGAAGGATTAAAAAAACTGGGAATAGCAAGGTAGAACACTGTATGAAATGTTTACTATGCAATTTCATTGAAGTTCAAAACCAAGTGCCTTATTACCAGCATTCCCTTAGATTTTCATTTATAACCATCTCTTTAAAAACTTAAGCCAAACATTCTATTTGTGAAGATTCTCAAGCTAGAGTTTAATTAAAAATCACACAGGCTTTAGTTTTACTGTAGCCTTAAGCACAAGGTAGGTAAATCTGCAATCTTCACAACTAGTGGAGAATAAAGTTAACTTTTTAGCAGACTTTCTCAATGGAGATTCCCTGTTGAACCAAAAACACAGAAAATGATTTAAGTAAGTATTTTGTTAATTCTCCTCAGGATGATATATAACAAGCATCACTCTGGAATCATAGGAGAGAAGTTAACTATATACACTGTGGACACTTTAGAATAATAAGAATAAGGCTTTATTCTTTTCTGGAACTCAGCTGAGAAAGGTTGCCTCATAAAGCAAAAAAACTGAGGCCCAATAACCTTACAACTATCAGCAAAAAATGTACTAGCAACTGTTTTTTCCCTTAAAGAGTGCTGTCTTGCTCTGTTGTCTAGGCTGGAGCATAGTGGCATAATCATAGCTCACTGCTGCCTCGAACTCCTGGGCTTACATGATTCTGCTGCCTCAGCATCCTAAGTGGCTGGGACTACAGGTACACGCCACCAGGCCTGGCTAATTTCTTATTTTCTATAGAAATAGGGCCTCACTATGTTGCCTAGCCTAGTCTTTAATTTCTGGGCCACCGATCCTCCCGCCTCAGCCTCCCAACTGTGTCTGGCCCTTTAAGAAGTTTTTAAAAACACACACTATATTGAAATACATTCCAACATCAATTTTAGTCTTATTTTGTTAACACTATGCAGAAATCAGAGTTATAGTAAAATTAGTGATAATACAGCATGAGCGTTTTATTGCCTTTAAACACAGTAGGCTAAGTTCAGCTCAAATATAATAAACAACGCTCAGATAAACACTTTACCTGTAAGACTGAAACTTCCACATGCATATGTTGTTTTCAGTAAATACAGTAATTCTGACCAAGAATAAGCATTAGCATGCTACTAATAAAACATCCACATTACTAGTAAATTTCAAGATGTATATACCAGTCAATAGTCTTAACTAGTATTTGTGGTCTAGTCCTAAATCCAAGGCACACAAAAAATATTCTTGTTCAAAAACATTGTCATTTACTTAACATCTGATTTTGAATGAAAAATAAAAGTAAATCCATTTGGACATTTGGCTATGAACACTCTACTGACAAATCAAACAGCACTTAACTGCTACTTAACTAAATTTTGCATATATAAATTCCCAGAGACAAAATAACCCACAGTCAACTCATCTCTGAAGGCCTGTTCATTTACCTTCTAAATCTTTCTCAAATCTATCCATTCTTGTGATGATTACTTTCCTGTCCAACCAGATTATATGGTCTGCCCTTGCTCTTTTGTTCCGTGTCTATAACACATTCCCCACAGAGACTGTGGTCTGAGATTGATATTAAAAGATATCAATCCACACTCTTGCTCCAAACCTTCCAAAGGGTTTGAAATGAAAAGCAAAACTCTGAATATGGCCCACAACGTGATCTGGTTGGTTCCTGGCTGTCTTTCTAGTTTTACCTGGTATCCAAGTACCTATTTTATGTTTTGGGAAAAATGGGGGTTCAAACTCCTCAGAGGCACCATGCTTCCCCTCAGCACAGGGGTTTGGTGCATTCTGTTCCTTTGTCACAGAATATTTTTTCCCACTCTCATTCTGTACATAGCTTAATTTTTCATTAATTCATCAATTTGACAAATATTTATCAAGTGGCTACCACATGCCAGGCCCTATTCTAGGTACTGGGATAAAGCAAGGAAAAATAAGGAAAAATATCCTTAAAGGGGATTATTTTCTGCTTCAAGTGAGATAAATGAAAAATAAGTAAAAAGGTACGTTAGACAGTTTTACATATTAAAAGGAGAGAAAAATCAGACAGGGAAAGTGGAGAGAAGTTATTGGGCAGTGACAATAGTGTTAATAATTCGAAGCTGAGGGTCCTGAAGAATCTCCATAACAAGATGACATACGAGGAAAAATCTAAACTGAGAGAACTAGTGAAGCAGATATCTATAGGAAGACATTTCCAAACAGAAGGAACAGAAAGTAAGCCAGTACGACTGGAAGAGAGACAGAGGGAAGAGTAAGACAGGCAACAAGGGGCCAGATCCTTACAGGTCACTATAATAACTTGAGCTTTTACTTTGACTTCAGGCAGGAAACCATTAGTTTTTAGGAGAGGAGTGAATTACTTTGACGTTTCTTACTTCATTTACTTCAGTTACTGAAGTAACATGGTATGTTTGGATAACTTCAGTTACTTCATTTACTTCAGTTACTGCGTAGAGAGAGGACTCCACAGGGGAGAAAAAAGGGACAAGAAGATATGTGAGAACCCAGATGGAAAGCTAATCCAGAGAAGTAATTAGGACCAAGTCAAAATAGAAGTGATGGTAGAAAGGTAGCTGAATTTGGAGAGCCCTCAAGATTTGCTGAGATTAGACGTGGAATGTGAGGAAAAAAGGAATCAAGGATTCCCATTATTTTTTGGCCTAAGAATTATAAGAACAGAGTTTCTATTTATGATAAAGATGGACATCATAATTTATCCAGTGTACATTTTCTAATTTACTATCATGAGATTGTTCCTAATAGCTAATGACCGTTTAATTTTCCTATTATTGGTTATTTATGCCTTCTCTGTTTTGATGAGTCTCTGAGGTTATCGACTTTATTGTCTTTTCAAAGAGGTGGTTAACTTCACTGTCTTTTCAAAGTAATTTCTGGGATAATTATTTTGTTTGTTCTCTATCTCATTCACATCAGCTCCCATTTTTATTATGTACTTCCTTCTACATTCTTTGGTTTCATTCTCTTTTTTTTTCTTTTTAGTTTCTGGATAAATGCTTATCTCATTCATTTCCAGCCTAATGTTCTAATGTAATCATTAAAACCTATATATTCTCTTATGTTCTGTTTTTGTTCTAATCTAGAAGTTTAAATATGTAGCATTTTCACTATAATTCCATTCAAAAGCTGCTAATTTCCATTGAATTATTGTTTTATCTATGGCCATACAACCCTGATCATGCCTGATCTCGTCTGAATTATCTTTTTGCTACTGAGAAAGTCTGTGACTAAGGTTAGGTGAATGTATCAAGAGTGGGAAAAGGAAAAAAAAAAAGACGTAGGGAAGAATGATATAGAAAGACAAGACATGGGGAATTGAAAAACAAAAACTAAAAAACACGGTCCTCATACTCAAGAATTATGCAATCTAGCAGAGAAGGAAACACACTCCTTAATTCTAAAATGCCACTGACTTTAACATATGACATAGATCTAACAACTTCCCTTCAGAGTAACAAAACTCTCTAACTTTAAGACATTTCCCATCTACAATCACATTAAAGTAAGTGTTGTAGAATGGTGAAAATAAACCACAAATAGCTAAATGAAATGCAAGGCATACAGAAGTACTAAAGAAAGGTGCGAGTAATACGCCAAAGAGAGCAGACAAGGGAATAATTATCAATGAATGAGCACCGGGAAAGATTGAGGAAAGCTTCATGAAAGGGACCATATTAAGATGAGAAGGAAAGTTAATCATAAAATGTCTATGGGCTGAAATTTTAAAAAACAAACACTATATACACCAATTTTGTTTAAAATTTATAAAGGGGTATTTTAAGCTAGAAAAAAAAAAAAGGAACATGAGCTAGGACTAGAGTCATAGAAGTGCATGGTATGTTTGGATAACAGTATATGGTCTAGTGCATTAAAGCACAGGACTATAAAGGAATTCGAGACATTTGGTAGGCCTATAATCTCAGCACTTTGGGAGGCCAAGGCAGGAAAATTGCTTGAGGCCAGGAGTTCAAGACCAGTCTGGCAACACAGACACCGCCTCTATAAAAATAAAAATGACCATGAGGCAGAATGGTAGAGAATTGGTAAGTCATTGGATGTGGAGGCATAGAAGAAAACCAATAGTTACAGATAACTTTGAGGTTGAAGCTAAGAGTTTCTAGTTCTAAAGAATAGTAGAGTTAAGTGAAACAAGGTAAACAGTAGACAGGAACATTTGGAAATGTGAGTTCATTTTCTGATATTTTCAATTTGAAGAGTGCCTGCAACATAAAAGTAGAAATGTTTGGTACAAGGACAGACATGTATGTATTAGGTGTTCAGAAAAGAATTCAAGATGCAGATGTAAACTCACAGGGTTGACAGTTGAAAGGATTAATGAAAATATACTCTCCTAAGGAATAAGCGTAAAGGATCTCCATTTTTCCTATCTGAAACCAAAATTCAAAGAGGAAAATAACTTGGGCATGGTTACACAATAGCTATGTGGTGGAAATACAGCAAATCTAACTCTGAAGAAGGTAGCCATTAAGTCAGACTGTCTTTTATATTTAAGGATATATATAGAGGAAGCAGAGACTAATAAAAAAGCAATGAGAGGTGAAAAGGCTACCAGTGAAATACCACTCAGCAGAAAGGAGTTACAAAGAGTTGGACAGAGTCAACAGGGTGAACTGCAACAAACTGAGCATAAAAAGATACAGAGGAAATTATAGTTTGTAACTGTCTCTAACTTATATTAGAGACACTACAAAGGAATTATGGAGGCAGAATTTAAAAGAGGTATGGGGCAGAGTATAAATTTTGACTAATAGTCCATGAGAGAAGCAGAGTAGAGATAAAGCTTTTTAGGACTGAACAGGCAGAACAGCACAGTGGGTTGAAACGAAGGACTGGGAGGGGGAAAGACTTAAGATTCAAGATAGAAAAACAATAGCACACAAGATAAAGCAGAAGAGTTAAGAACAGGACAGTAACTAGGGATCTGATAAAGTACTGAAGAAAGCTAGAAAGAAGAGTTAAAGTATGAGCCCTGAAGGAACATCGATTTTCTCAAGTGAGCCCTTTTTAGTATACACATTAGCTTTATAACTATGTAACTATTTGGATATGGAAAACGAGAATTATTTCATCGTCACAGTCTGGGCAGAATGAAGTAAAGAAGGCATCAAAGAAAGTTTTAGTGTGAAGGGATGATGTGAACAGCCCAAAAGTCACAGAAACATACAAATACAAATTCTAGTAAGGCCCTTCTTATGAGAGTGGTTTTTACATTTATATTTCTAAAAAGGGTAGGGCTGCGTGCAATGGCTCAGGCCTGTAATCCCAGCATTTGGGAGGCCAAGGTGGGCAGATCACAAGGTCAGGAGTTCAAGACCATCCTGGCCAACATGGTGAAACCCTATGCCTACTAAAAAGACAAAAATTAGTTGGGCTGGTGGCAAGTGCCTGTAATCCCAGCTACTTGGGATGCTGAGGTTGCAGTGAGCCAAGACTGTGCCACTGCACTCCAGCCTGGTGACAGAGAAGCCCCTTCTCTATTAAAATTACGAAGTTGGGCATGATGGCACGCACCTATGAAGTCCCACCTACTCAGGAGGCTGAGGAAGAGGAATCGCTTGAACCCGGGAGGCAGAGGTTGCAGTAAGCCAAGACTGCATGCACCACAGCACTCCAGCCTGGGCGACAGAGCGAGACTCTGTCTCAAAAAAAAAAAAAAAAAAAATTTACCTATTTTCATCATCACTCAAAAGATATAATCAACTGTTTTTAGACAAATATAGAACAAAAAGTTGCTTTTTTCTAGAATTACTAACAGAATTCACTGTTGAACAGCAGCAAAAGAGAGGAAAAAAGAGCTTTCTCAAAGAAGGGAAAGAAGAAATATGAATATAAAACTAAATTGTAAGATTGAAATTAACAAAATTAAGAGCAAAATACTTTGATTTTATTTGCTCAGTGGCTCATGCCTGTAATCCCAGCACTTTGGGAGCCCAAGGCAGGTGGATCACTTGAGGTTAGGAGTTTCAGACCAGCCTGGCCAACAAAGTGAAACCCTGTCTCAACAAAAAAATACAAAATTTAGCCGGACATGGTGGTGTGTCCCTGTAATCCCAGCTACTCGGGAGGCTGAGGCACAAGAATTGCTTGAACCTGGGAGGCGGATGTTGCACTGAGCTGAGATTGTGCCACTGCACTCCAGCCTGGGTGACAGAGTGAGACTCCATGTTAATAAAAAAAAGAAGAAGAAGAAGAAATAAAACTATGAGCTGAATATAAAGAGCAAAGGTATTTATAAGAAATGAGTAATAGGGCCAGCATCAAGAGCCTAGGAGGATCAATGGGTTATAGGACACAGCAAATACATGCAGGCCAGAGGCACTCTCTTAATTCCAGGTTCCACAGAGAAACTAGTTAAGCAGGAAAAATTGTTGTACTCCATAACTCCTCTCCCCGTTCTACATATAGCTGAAACCTAAGAAGAACCTAAAATAGTCTTAGTGGCCCTCAAAAACTCCCAGCTCACTTCTTTTCAGCCCAACATCCATGTGCCTAAAACAACTTCAGCTTTACAGTCCACTTCTCAAAAGTCTGCTTTTGCCAAGGTCTCTAATCCACAATGACTCCATGACAGTAGAGTCCAGGAAGCAAAAATATATGGCTGGCGTATAAAAAATAAAATAATGAGAATGCCACCCACTGTACTATCATTTCTACTTCAGGGACAGCATGATGAAAATCTTCTCTTTATCCCGTGAACCACACAAGATGATAAATTCAGATCTTAGAATTCCAGAGAGGAATAAATGTAACTGAAATAGAAATCCTTCAAACAACATACCAAAGTATCTACAAGTACTTAATATATAAAAGAAACTCTCAATCATGCAAGTCATTTTTTCCAATACACTGAACATATTTCTTAAATGATCTGAATAGAAAAGTAAACTGCATTACGATTAAATGGAAATTGGAACTCAAATATTATTAATAAGTAACCCACTGATATAGGGACAACCACTGATATACCAAACGTGAAAAAAAGCATACTTAAATCTTCAGAAAAGAATGGCAAGTTATGCCTTATCTGTTGATATTCAAATATAGCTTTAAAGTTTAAAAACAAGTGCTGCATTTTTTTTCTTAGAAAACAACCTTCCTTCCTCCATTATTATTAGTGATCGTTTCACAAAAAAAGTACTTTGTTGCCCTTTCCCAAAAGTTGTACAGTAGCAATAGGTAGAAATTTTATACTGTCATTTTTTTATACTAGGCTTTCATAGACACATTATCGACATTGTTGCTATTAAGTTATAAATAATAGCTTTAAATGCTATAAATGGGCTAAACAAAATTAAACAGGGTTCAAAGTAAAAAACATTTGCTGCAAACTCTTCTGGTATTAACAACTATTCTTACAAGGCAGGAGTGGCAAATAGGTTCTGTCTTGCATACCAACTCTCAACAACTGTTTTACTTCTTGAAGCAATATACTAAAAATTCTGGGTTAGGTTTAGATAGATGTTATAAAAAATGGCTGCATTGAGAATTCTGATACATATTTGCCATTCCTGTCATTGACTCTCACAATCAATACTGATTTCAATTATTAGCATCTGAGTTCTAAATATTTCGTTATAGGTTGGCAAGATTTTAAATACAGTTTGATTTTTTTTCAGTCTTCAGTGTGAGTACCTACACTTAACATTTTAAATCTATTCAAATTTCCACAAATGACCAATTGTATACCTGGCATGCCAGTAGCAAGACCCTGACCAAAAGCCAAAGTTGGATTTGCTGCTGCAGCTGCCGCAAGTGATTCTGCTTGCTGCCCTTGCTGACCCTGATTGGGAGTAAGAGGACGCTGACCTGCTCCAGCACGGAGAACCTACAAAGGTAAAACGATTTTCTTAAAATCAATATAAAATAATGGATAAGTAAATTTATCTTGGACAACTGTGTATTTATTACAAACAGCATTTGGATATTCTTTAAACATTTACATGCAAGGAAATGTAGATTTAGCATGAAAAATCACAAAATACATTAACATCAAAAACAATAACTAGCTCTTAACAGCTAGAACAATCTATAAAGCAACATGGGAGGTTACAGAAAATCTTTGGTTAATAACTATTTCTAATATTCGTGTTCTTTAACAAGGTAGTTTTTTTAAAAAAATAAATAATGAGCTTTTATTATTCTCAACAACAGAGAAGACTCCAGACTGTCTTCCACCTGAACTGAATCCACACTGTGGAGGGCACAAGCTGTGTCTGGGCCTGGAAGACACGCCTCAGAGATTCCCTCAGTCCTGCCACCTTGTGGAAGATTTTTCAAAAGAATGAATGGTAAACTCATGTGACCAGCAGGGAAGACAACATGGAAGAAACTTTCCTGCCTAAAATCAGCCTCCGTCCAGAGCTAGCACATGGAAGGAGACACTCCTTCTCCTGGGGTCACATCTTCACCAGAAGGCGGGTGGGAGCTCACTGCTGTGAGCCACATATCCTCCTCTCTCGGCCTCTCTATGCTGGTACTTTATCTGACTGCATCTTCCTCTGTTCCTTGGCTACAGTGTTTAATTCTTGAGAAGAGAATGTTGAACAAGTCAAGTCCTTGTCACCCTTAGTCAGAACTCTCATTTGACTTGGAAGATTTGTGCTTCCATTTTTTCTTCTCCTTCTTCCTTTTCTTATGCTTTTCTTTCCTCTTCTTATGCTTTTCTTTCCTCCTCTTTTTCTTGTGTTTCTCTTTATTTCAGAGGAACTGGAGCTGCTCCCATCTTCATCTGAGGTAGAATCCTCCAGTAACTGTTTTAACTGCTGTATCCTTACATCCTTTTCATGTCTTTTATTGCCTCGTATGATGCCATACATGGGATCTCCATGTGCTGCTCTGAACTGTTCTAACTTTTGGTTGCCTTTGATTAAAAAAGGGCATTCTTTGTCGCCGTTTGGTGACCATACCATTTGCAACGCCAACCCAAGCATCCTTTAATCTTGTTGCTTTAGGAATGAATTTTCCATCATCAAGAAATTTTGAAGCAATCCAAAGAAAAGTAACTTCTTAACTTTGATTTCTTTCCCCAGTGGCATCCAAAGTCCCAAAGTCCTTTAGTTGGTGTGTGAGCCAGAAATTCCCTGTCATGTTCATTGCCTGGTACATCTGGTATGCAGTCTCCTGGCTTAGTCTCATCTTCCTTGATAAGCCCAGGAGGAGGTTTTTTTCATAAAAGGACTCCAAGTGCATGAACTGCGTTGTGCCACTTTTGCTCCCGGCGCCACTGTCCCGCAACTTGCCCAGGAGGTGGCCAAAATCCTGGCCTCGGCCACTTGATCCCCGCCTCCCCGCGGCTGGCCCCACGTCAGTGCACCAAGCCCCCAGAGCTCAGTGCTGTAAGACCTGTTGCTAACAGTCGGTAGTTGTTTTTTTTTTTTTTTTTTTAAAGATTTGTTTGGGAGTAGGAAGAATGGCAGAATCTTAAAGACTTTAAAATTAGATTTTTTTCTTTTTTTTATCCTTTGTTTTGAGACGAAGTCTCGCTCTGTCACATAGGCTGGAGTGCAATGGCATGATCTCAGCTCACTGCAACCTCTACCTCCTGGATTCAAGTGATTTTCCCACCTCAGCCTCTCCAGTAGCTGGGACACGCCACCACACCTGGCTAAGTTTTTGTATTTTTAGTAGAGATGGGGTTTCACCATTTTGGCCAGGCTGGTCTCAAACTCCTGACCTCTGCACCCGGCCTAAAATTAGATTTTATTAAAATTATTTTCTAGGCTGGGCACGGTGGCTCACATCTGTAATCCCAGCACTCTGGGAGGCCAAGGCGGGTGGATCACCTGAGCTCAGGAGTTCAAGACCAGCCTGACCAACATGGAGAAACCCCGTCTCTACTAAAAACACAAAATTAGCCAGGCATGATGGCAAGCACCTGTAATCCCAACTACCTGGGAGGCTGAGGCAGGAGAATTGCTTGAACCCAGGAGGCGGAGGTTGTGGTGAACTGAGGTCACTCCATTGCACTCCAGCCTGGGCGACAAGAGTGAAACTCCATCTCAAAAAAAAAAAAAAAAAAAAAAAAAATTTTCTAAGGCTGAAAACGGAAATATGAAAAGATTCGGCAAATAAAGTATGAATTTGTTACGAGACTGCTGTAGACTAAATCAAGTTTTCAGGATTCAGAAGCCTTAATAAGAGTAAAAGCTGCTTTTAAACATAATATTTTAAAAAGAACACAAGATTGTATCAAAACAAGGTGAAAACTTAGTCTGGTCAAGGTTTGCTATTCTGGAATACATAGCTGTTGTAGCAATCATATACAAGCATGATAAACTTAATCATTAATTTTACACTACTCAGGACAAGAGGGAGTCATTTTAAGTCCCTCTCTGTAAGAATCAAACACAGGTGTATATATTTTAAGCTAATGTGACATTACGTTTGTCCAGAGATACAGATTAAAAAATAATTTATTAAACAATGAAGTGATATGATGTCCAAGGACTGAGCCAAAAACAGCTTCAACAGAGCATCTTATTTAGAATCAAAATACATTAGCTGAGGGCGGTGGCTCATGCCTGTAATCCCAGCACTTTGGAAGGCTGAGGTGGGTTGATTACTTGAGGCCGGGAGTTCAAGACCAGCCTGGCCAACATGGTGATACCCCATCTCTAATAAAAATAGAAGAAATTAGCTGGGTGTGGTGGTGCACACCTGTAATCTCAGCTACTTGGGAGACTGAGGTATGAGAGTCGCTTGAGCCCGAGGTGGAAGTTGCAGTGAACCGAGATCATGCTACTACACTCCAGCCTAGGCGACAGAGTAAGACTGTCAAAAAAATAAATAAAAATAAATAAATAAATAAATAAATAAATAAATAAATAACATATATTAAAGGAAATTCAGAATAAAGTTTAACTGCCAAGTAATACCATGGTGCTTCTTTGGTATAAATATAATGAATGTGACAGCCAGAATCCTGATATATAGTGTTTTTAGATTTATCAAGTTAGTTCCTTTGAAAAAGGCTGAAATTTTAAAGATATAAACATCTTTATTTTTCTAGAAATTAAAGCTAACCTTTAGTCAAAATATATTATCATTTCTTGCTTAAAAATATAAAATACCTACTAATCTCTTTTTACTGGTCAGAAACACGTTAACATTTAAAATTGTAATTTAAATACCTGGAAAAATATGGAAGAATAATTATATTGATAGGAACATTATTAACATACTAATAAGTGAGGAAAAGAAATTTAGAAACTGCTAGATTTCAAGATCGCAAAATAACAGAAACACAGAAACTGAATACAGCCTAATCTTTTAAATTCATAAAATAGTGAGTAGGAAAAAAAAAATCCCACGCATAAATACTTGTGTATCAACTATATGCCAGGTGTCATGTTACCCAGTGAGGAAACATAAGTCGAAAAACACAAATCTTAAACATTAGGGGCTCAAAGAATTTCAAAGAATACTTGGTATTACTTTACAGAAGGAAGGCCTACCTGTTGCTGTCCAGGCTGAGCTTGTGATGCTGCTTGCTGATTGGCTGTGTTATTTGCCGCAGCTGCAGCTTGCTGCTGAAATAAGTTGGCTGGATACACCCCCCATGGAACGCCGTAATACTGAGGTGGAACCACTGCTGGACCTGAACCCCACACCCGACCCCCGAAAAAAAAGTTACTAGATTTTACAGAGACATGAGGTTAGTTACCTATGAGACATGAGGTTAGTTACCTATCATTAGATTATAAAAGGGGGCAGAAAGAAGACTTAGAGAAGAACACGTCTTTATAATAAAAAACAAAGTATTGATGGGTGACAGCAATGGTCTTAAAAGGAAAAGATGAGAATCCAACCTCAAGGCTACCAATAAACTGATAGGACACTTAACCATCTATCCAACATTTAACAAATGCCAATTTTTGGGTCTGACACTACACAGATAAGATATTCAGAGAACACAGCTTCCATAAAACTAAGAGTTTTTAAATGCTCAATTCATTACTTCTCTCAGAATTTTGACTACTGAGATAAGATTACAAAATAATTTTTAAATATTTTACTTTCCAATCTATAACACAAAACTGAGGAATATTCTGGTACCAAGCATCCTACAATGGTAATTGAATTGAAAACCTTAAAATTTAAAATATTTTTCATATTTCGCAGTTAGTCACAATTCTCACAGAACAATTGCAAATTATAAGAAAACAAATGAGACGTCAGCATTTATGTGGCAGGAAAATGAAACCGAGTCAAGACAAGAAAGCACTAGATAATACAAGCACAAAGAAAAACAGAAGGCAAACTAGGAAAATAAGAATAAATTGTTCCTGCTCTAGTCTACTTTATTCAAGATAATATTTGATTCCTGGAGAGTAAATAGTTTATGTACAAAAAGCTTCACCATTAAAATAATGAATAAAATGTCATGATTCCTGACTTACATAACAAACATGTCCTAAAATGTTATCAGTGGAATTTTAGGACATCTTTATTTGTATTAATATATTTTTAAAAGTCAAACTCTCGGTTTCACGTTGCATTCAAAGGGGAAAAAAGCCCAGTATATTTGACTGAATCACTAAAATAGAAAGTTTTTATTTCTATAGATAGCCAGGTAAGCTGAACCTGAAATGAGGACTATTAAAACACTGCATAGACTTTACAAAAAAAGGATACATTGTACAAATAAAATAAAGATACACTAAAATAATAAAAGGGTACACTGTAAAAATAAAACAATGAAAAGGATACATTTTAAAAATAAAATAAAAAGGATACCTTGTAAAAATGAAAGGATACATTGCAAAAAATAAAAGTTTTGTAAACTCTATTAATGACATCTACCTAGAAACTCATCCAACCTAGCCAGAAGCCTGAATTTATTAACATGCTGAAATTATAATATTTTGGATACACTGGGACAAATTAAAGAGTATTATTGAACATAATTTTATTGTTTTTTACTTTTATAATGTGGCTACTACAAAATCTTAAACTACATTTTCTGGCTCACATTGTATTTCTATTGGACAATGCTGGTCCTAGAAAACCTAAGTCCAAAATACATAGAATACTTATACACAAACTAAATGATCTCTTAAAGTTACTTCTATCAGACCCCCAGTTTAGTGGTTCTCTGTATTATACCAACACTTTACGTACTAACATCCAGTTAAATGGCACCAGAAAAGCTCACATCCTTATAGAATCACATCCAAGTCCACACCAAAAGCTAATGAATGACAGTTTAGTTTCATTCTGGTAGCTCAGATATCAAGTATAAATGTGAAATTTCTTCCCCATTTTTTAAAACAAGATCTTGACTTTAAAAGTAAGTCTCCTAGGAAAAGACTGACTGTCAGAAGTAAATTTCAAACTGATTAGTGACAGTATTTCAGTGAAGATATCGCTCAAAGCCAAAAAAAAAACCAGCCACAGCCTCAAGTTTTGAAGTCAGCCTATTAGCAGACTCATTCCAATAAACAAAATTCTAAGGCAGACATCAACCTATTCTTGCCTGTATAATCAATATAAACAATGCCTCAAGACTAACTCATTTCTGTCTTTGTAGCCACCTCCACCTAAAACGAACTCTTCCCAACAACCCTAAGATCAGCCAATTGCTTTGTTCAAATAAGACTGTGTCTGATCAGCACACAACTTTTCCTTACTTACACAGACAATAAATACAGCTTTTTTGTTGTTGTTTTTGTTTTTAGACAGTCTCACTCTGTCGCCCTGGCTGGGCGCTTTGGCATCCCAAAGAGCTAGGATTACAGGTGTGAGCCACTGCATCTGGACAGCTTTGGCTTTTATTTCAGATTCTGAGTGATAGTCTCAGGCTGGGCAGTTTTTAGTAAGTTCTTTCTAACTTGATCCAAACGTTTTGTCCCCCAGCTTGTTTGTACATTTTAGCATTGCTCGAGAAATTCTAGATACATATTTTCTCAAAATTACCATATCTGTTTAGCTTACTCTATTCTATCCCTGACCTATATATGCAGGACACCTACCTTTATTTTATTTTCTGAGAAGTAATTTTACTTTGCATTGTCTCTGTGGGTAATGGGGTTGGTCATTAAAATGGAGATTCATGGTTGACAATAGATTTCTAAAACTATAAAGCTGAAATGTAAGCCAATTACGTACAGGAGGAAAAGTTATTGCGTAAGCGTTTCCCTGAAGCATTACAATTGAAAAATAATACTAACTTCCTGGAAACTTTAGTTTATTCTGGATAATGTTTCAGTTTTTCTCAGAAATTTCAAATTGCCCAAATAGATAAAAATAAAGCTTACACCCAAAACTAAATACATTGAAAAGTAGCCATAATAAAGATAAACGAACAGTATGTTACCTGCTAATGTAGCTGCTGCAGCCAATCCTGCTGCAGTATATGGATCGGTTCCTGGAGGAGCAGCACTAATAATGTATGGATTTGGCACAAATGCAGCTGGAGCAAGGCCTGCTGAGAATACACCAGCTATATTTTAAAAGGGGAGAAACAATAAACAACAATGTGAAGTATGATTTTTTTCATTAGATAAAAACATTTCTACTCTGAATCTGGTGTGGAATGGGGACGGGGAGTAGAGTGGGCATAATGGTTACATTTTCACTAAGTGACCTTGGGCATGTACCACTAATTCTAAAGTTTTCATTTAAGAAACAGCTGTTTTACAGAATTGCTATGAGAATTAAATGTAATACCAATTATGACATAACTGTACTGTCTCTAGGGGTATGTTATAGAAAATAAAAATATAAATTCAAAAATAAAAAGTAAATGACTGCACAGTACTAGCACGAGACTGGTACAAAATAAATGTGAGAGCTAGAACTGCTACTGGTAAATAGTAGCTTTTCACTCAATCTTATAAAGTCACATTATGAGGCAGGGGTTCAGTGAGGCAGGAATATACAATCTGCCCTCACAAAGCATTCCATCTGTTGAGAAAAACAGGTATATTAGCAAACAGAATATAGCATATTAAGTGCTCTGGGCACAGAGAGGAGGAACATCTAATAAACTTTGGAAGGGGCGAGTAAAATGAATGAGGTATAGTGTAAGATAAAATAAAACTGGAGCTATAACCATCATGAAGACCAATGAAGAGCTTCCTGGCTCATGCTAAGTAGTTTGGACTTTACCCTACAGTCAATAGGGAAACAAGAAAGAGCTGAAAGGCCAGTTACACTCACTTTTGAGTGTAACATATGTTCACCATATGAATTTAGTAAAGGCTGAAAAAGATCTAAAAATATATATTTGCAGTACTCATTCAAGAGAGAAGAAACTCTCAGATGTTGAGGAATTACTGTGTAGGTCTTTCAACCATAGCTACTGGAAAAA
The DNA here is from genome assembly GCF_003255815.1 of Theropithecus gelada. Taxonomy (NCBI): domain Eukaryota; kingdom Metazoa; phylum Chordata; class Mammalia; order Primates; family Cercopithecidae; genus Theropithecus; species Theropithecus gelada. The sequence goes on from NC_037681.1 coordinate 40,577,834, forward strand.
ATTACTTCACGAGATCCTGTCTCAAAAATAAATAAAAAATAATAGGCCAAGTGTGGTGGCTCGTCATGCTTGTAATTCCAGCGCTTTGGGAGGCCAAGGCGGGTGGAACAACTGAGGTCAGGAGTTCAAGACCAGCCTGGCCAACATGGTGAAACCCCGTCTCTACTAAAAATACAAAAAAATTAGCCGGGAGTGGTGACAGACGCCTGTAATCCCAGCTACTCAGGAGGCTGAGGCAGCAGAATCACTTGAACCCGGGAGGCAGAGGTTGCAGTGAGACGAGATCACACTACTGTACTCCAGTCTGGGCAAGAGGGTGAGACTCCATCTCAAAAAAATAAAATAATAATAATAATAATAAAAAATAATAATAGTAATATTTTTAAAAAGTATTCAAAAGGAAAATATATCTTACTAGGCCTTAAAATCAAAATTCAGGCTCCTGAAGGGGGGCACGCCCAGGGAGGGCATGGAAGCTCCGCACCCCTTCCTCCATACCTCGCCATACCCAGCAGCTCTGTACACCTGTATCCTTTACAGTATCTTTCGTAATAAACCAGTAAAAGTAGGTGTACTGTGAGGCACTCCAGCAAATCAAACCCAAAGAGGGGTTTGTGGGAACTCCAACTTGAAGCCAGTCGGTCAGACGTTCTGGAGGCCCAGACTTGCGACTAGTGTTGTGTTGGGGGTGGAAAGCAGTCTTGGAGACTGAGGCCTCAACTTCTGGAATCTGACACTGTCTCTGGGTAGACAGCGTTGGAACTGTATTAGAGGACACCCAGCTGGTGTCTCCTGTTTCGTGTGTGGAGAAAACCACCCACACATGGGTCACAGAAGTAAGTCTATGTTGTCACGGCTTGAGAGTAGAGGAAAAACAAGGTTTTAGGCCAGGCATGGTGGCTCACACCTGTGATCCCAGGACTTTGGGAGGCCGAGGTAGGCGGATCACTTGAGGCCAGGAGTTCAAGAGCGGCCTGGCCAACAGTGAAACCCTGTCTCTATTAAAAATATAAAAATTAGCTGGGTGTGGTAGTGCATGCCTGTAATCCCAGCTACTCAGGAAGCTGAGGCATGAGAATTGCTTGAATCCAGGAAGTGGAGGTTGCAGTGAGCCAAGATCACACCACTGCACTCCAGCCGGGCCAACAGTGTAAGACTCTGTCTCCTAAATAAATAACAACAACATAGTTTTAGAGTTTTCCCTACACAAAATCATTGTCTATAGCCTATTTAATTAAAAAAAATACAAGCCTCAACACTGATTTCATGTCTAGGCACAACACAGTCATTTAAGAAACCTGCTTTTATCTATGAAAAGAGTCAAACTCGGTGAATTATTTGAAGAGATTTATTCTGAGCCAAATATGAGGGCTCTAGGTACATTTTAAAATTTTCTGGTTGACAAATTGGTTGAGTTTATCTAAAGACCTGGGATCAACAGAAAGGAAATACTTGGGTTGCGATAAGAGGTTGTGGAACCAAAATTTTATCATTCAGATGAATCCTCCAGGTAGCAGGCTTCAGAGAATAGACTCTGTTCCTTATCAGACTTAAGGTCTGCGTTGACATTAATGCTGGAGAGGTATAATGAAGCATGTCCAACTCCCACTTCCCATCATAACCTGAACCAGTCTTTCAGGTTAAATTTTTTTTTTTTCCCCCGAGACGGGGAGTTTTGCTCTCGTTGCCCAGGTTGGAGTGCAGTAGCATGATCTTGGCTCACCGCAACCTCTGCCTCCCGGGTTCCAGTGATTCTCCTGCCTCAGCCTCCCAAGTAGCTGGGATTACAGGCATGTGCCACCACACCTGGCTAATTTTGTATTTTTAGTAGAGACGGGGTTTCTCCATGTTGGTCAGGCTGGTGGCGAACTCCCGACCTCAGATGATCTGCCTGCCTCGGCCTCCCAAAGTGCTGGGATTACAGGCGTGAACCATTGCACCCAGCCTCAAGTTAAATTTTAAGAGCACCCTGGCCAAGGAAGAAGTCCATTCAGATGGTTGCTGCGGGCTTTAGAATTGTATTTTGGTTTATACTTCTTATGAAGAAAATATGAGTTAAACCATGAGTTCAATAAAATCCTTTCATTTTAAAGTCATGTGTTGAGTCCTATTTTTAACTATGCCTAGGTCAAAAAGGTTGCAAGATTCCACTCAGGTTAGTGAAAATAAATCTCCCCAAAATCACCAAGCCAAAAAGAAAAGTTAAGCTGGGAACTGCATTGGGCAAATCCTGCCTCCCATTCTATTCCTAAATAAGATAGCTATAAAGATTGAAAGAGAGAGAAAAAAGCTACATATCTGCCTCACAGTTTGCCCGCAAGAAAATTCCTCATGGACAAAGGACAGGCAGAGCTCAAGGTCATCCCTCTGCTTACATGAGAAAAAAGCATATCTGATTTTTTCACTAAGCCAGACTAACGCGTGATTATTCCTGTAAATTGTGCATTCAGTGAAAAACTCATCAGAAACTCAAAAGAATGCAATCATTTGTCTCTTATTTACCTATGCCTTGGTAGCCTCCACCCAGCTTCCAGTTGTTCCATATTTCCGGACCAAACCAATGTACATCTTAGGCATACTGACTGGTATCTCATGTCTCCCTAAAATGTGTAAAACTAAGTTGTGCCCCAACCACCTTGGGCACATGTTGTCAGGACCTCCTGAGGCTGTGACATGGGTATGTTCTTAAACTTGGCAAAATAAACTTTCTAAACTGATTGAGACCTGTCTCGGGTATCTTTTGGTTTGCAGCTTCATCTATCATGAATTATCTTTAGCACAAAAGTAGAAAACAATGTATTAGGATTCCTGTTCTACTTATACCACTAAAAAATCTAAAAGTCAGGATAATTTAATATTTTATAGTTTTATGATAAAAAGATTGTTATTAAAAATTCAAATACTGGAAGATATAAAGAGGAAACTGAAAATCCTCATGTAACCTTTCCTGATATGTATACATACTTTTAAATGCTTACATACTCATACATTTTATACTCTAATCTATAACAGTACTTTAATACACTTTTTCACCTACTAATTAATCCTAAATCTGTCTATAGATACATACCTAGCTCATTTTTTTTTTTTTTTTTTTTTTTTTTTTGAGACAAGGTCTTGCTCTGTCATCCAGGCTTGGAGTGCAGTGGCATAATCATCGCTAATTTCAGCCTTCACCTCCCAGGCTCAAGTGATCCTCCCACCTCAGTCTCCTAAGTAGCTGGGACCACAGGTACGCACTACCATACCTGGCTAATTTTTTTAGAGACAGGGTTTCACCATATTGCCCAAGCTGGTCTCAAACTCCTGGGCTCAAGCGATCTACCCTCCTTGACCTCCCCACAATATTGGGATTACAGGCATGAGCCACTGTGCCCAGCCACTCATTCTTTTTAATGGCTACATATTATGTACTCTTCTGTATAGAAGGAACATGATATTATCAGTCTACTACCTTTACATATTTAGATGGTTCATAATCTTTCGCTATAAACAAATAATGCTATTATCCCTTTAGATACACAGGTGTGTACATTACTATATCCTTACAAAAATTTACTTCAATGAACAAAAACAAGTTCTCTTTTTTAAGACATGATGTCTCACTATGTTGCAGAGTTCATGCTGGTCTCGAACTCCTAGGCTCAACTGATGTTCCCGCCTCAACCTCCAGTAGCGGAGAATAAAAGCAGGTGCCACCACATCTGACTTTTCTGTTTTTGTCATATAAATTATTGATCCACTTTTCTAGATTATTTTCCAGGAAAACTGTAGCAGTTTAGATTCCAAAAGTATGAGTGCCACTTACACTCCTGCCAAAACAGAATATTATCAAACATTTTGAAGACTCGCCAACCTAATAGGTAAATTAAAAATTAAATCTTTTATGCTTTTGTTTTTCTCATTAAAAATTTCAATCCATTAGGAATGAGACCCAATAATCCCCACAAGCTATTTTCCAAATAATCATTCTTTTGGCATTGATTTGAAATTCATCTCACCACTCTACCCTAAACAAGCAAGCATGCACACACAGATCTATTTCAAAGTAATCTTGTTCAATGATCTACTCATGTATTTTGAGTCCAGTACCACACTATTTTAAGTCATAAGTAATAATTGTTTTTAAAAATTCAAACTGTGCTCCAAAAAGTTAAAGAAAGCAGTGATTAATGAAAATTCAAAGTAATCTTGTTCAATGATCTACTCATATATTTCGAGTCCAATATCACACTATTTTAATCGTCATTAGTAATAATTGTTTTAAAAAACTGAAACTGCGCTCCAAAAAGTTAAAGCAGTGATTAATGAAAATTCCTGAGTTTGCAGGATGGCAGATATGAAAAGAATGAATTTGTAGAAAGAAATGCAGAAACTCTCTGCTTATAAGATAACACAACTGGCTGACATCAGTTAAAACCAACATGGCCGACTGCAGTCTGTGCAGAACAAGCTTGCTGACATCACAGCCCAAATTTCCACCATGTTTCATACTAACTCTCCTGCAATCTGCACATGCGACCCATCAGGAGGCATGAAGAGATAGCTGTGCATGCTAAGGACTTTCCAGGCCTCCCTTTTCTTCCACCAATCACTAAATAATCTCAAAATCCACCCCCTAAGGCCTTTTTAATAAAAATTACTCCCTTAAAGCCAGCACAGAAAGATAAAATTGAGCTGGACTCCTGTCTCCTTGTTGGTTGACCTACAAAAAAAGCTTTTCTTTTCTCAAAAACCTGGTCGACAGCATTGCCTTCTACTGCATCAGGCAGTGAGCCCTTTTGCTCGGAAACAGTATGGTTGAGCAAGTCCTCCTCTTCCACTTTAATTTTAGTTTTCCATTAATTTTCTAGTTTTTCTGGGAGGATTGCTTGAGCCTGGGAGGTCGAGGCTGCAATCAGCCATGATCATGCCACTGCACTCCAAGCCTGGGTGACAGAAAAGTACCATTTACTTTTCTGAGACAAACATCAAAATCAAGCTTTCAAGTTTAAAAAAAAACAACCTGCTGGGATTCTGACCAAAAGTATATTAAATACACACATTAATTTAGGGAAAACTGACATTTTTATAATGCTGAGTTTTGCCCAGAAAAAATCACGTGTCTCCATTTATTCAAGACTTCTGGGAAAGTTTACAGTTTTCTTTACAAATACTTTGTACATTTTTACTTACTCCCTAATTCATTCCATAGCTTTTCATTTCTCCTTTATATATCCCACGTCTTCATTACCACAGGGAATTTCAGTGTTCTGGGCGACCAACTACGTTTTATTTCCTAATTCATTTAGTGGTAGGTGATAGCCAATAATGCAGCTCACCTAGAACTATTTTTTCAATGACTTATTTACAAGACCATGAAATGGCTCCTTTTCACAGCAGTCTGTTAAGACTTTTGATGATCTCTGATGGCTCACACATCCTTTATCTCTTAAGGTTCGAAATACACTCTTATGTTCTTTGCACAACTTTAAAGTTCCCTTCCCTATCTTAGAACCCTGCGACATGTTTTCTGGCTCATCTTTCTTGTTTGTACTGTCATTTTCGTTTGGAACATTATCTTACATGAGAGTTTCTTGTGCACTCAATTGTCCATTATGTGGTATCAGAATTATTGCCTCAACTACATACTACAGGATCAAATCTCCAAGCCAAGTCTTTTATTAGCTGGAGGAGTTCTTACATGGTTACTATAACTCAAACCCCAATGCCTGTACTGCATAGGCCCATTTTGGTTTGTTTATTCCTCTTCTAGCCATCTGCAGGTCACCTGGCTTTATTCCCAATTTACCCCCATATGGATTCTCCCTCAACTCCTCGTACTCTAGGAACTCCACAATCAACTACACAACCCTGCCTTTTTGTTTTCATTCTATCCTATCTATTATTTCTATCTGGTCGAGTACATGGGTTAAGCCTGTGTCTTACCTATTTTTGTACAAACTAGCTAAGAATAGTTTTAGTATTTTTAAATGGTTCAAAAAAATAAAATTCAAACACATGAAAATTATTTCAAATTCTTATTTCAGTACCTATAAGTGAAGTTTTACTGGAACACAGCAATATTTATGCATCATCTAATGACCATTTTCATGCTTTACCAGCACAGTGGAGTGGTCGTGACTGAACCCATATGGGATGCAAAGCTTTAAATATTCAACAGCCCTTTGTAGAGAAGACATTTGTCGACTCACACTCTAAAAATTTTCCACATATAGTCACTGTGCATTTAAAATGTGACTAGTTTGAGATCAGCTATATTCAAAGCTGACTTGAGATCAGCTATATTTCAAAAACAATATGAAGAAAAGAATGCAAAAATTCTCATCAGTAAGTTCCATACTGATTATATTTTGCAATATTTTGGATACGAGCTAAATAAAATATTCAAATTAATTTCATCTATTTTTAATTTTTAAAAATGCGATTACTAAATAACTGCAAATTATATGGTACATATTATACATTTTTCTATTGACTACTCCTTTTCTAAATGAGCTACTGGCCACCTAACAGGTGACCAGGCAAACCTGGATCAAAAAGATTGTCAACAATGAATACGCTTAACTGTGGAATTGAGTTAAAATGTGGGGTCAATTTTGATAAATTATGCTTTCTAGGTTTTCAAATTTATTTATATTAGGTTTCACACACAAAAAAGTTCTGCCACATCTTTAAAGATTACTTGTCCAGTATTATTAAAATACCCTAAGGCATTAAAACAAAAGAGAAATAGCTGGGCTGGGTGCAGTGGCTCATGTCTATAATCTCAGCACTTTGGGAGGCCAAGTCAGTGGATTACTTGAACCCAGGAGTTTGAGACCAGCCTGGGCAATAGGGTGAATCCCCATCTCTACAAAAAATGCACCAGGCATCGTTGGTCCAGCCTATAGTCCCAAGCTACCTTGGAGGCTGAGATGAAAGGATTGCTTCAGCCTAGGAAGTTGAGGCTGTGCCACTGCACTCCAGTCTGGGTGACAGTAAGACGCTGTGTTGGGCCGGGGGGGGAGAAAGACCTATCTAAAATTATTTTTGTGAAGCAAGAATGCTGACACCAAAAAATGTGAAAAACCTGCAAATACAGAGACTAATTTCAGCTAACTATATAGATGCAAAAATCCTAAATGAAATACTAGCAAATTAAAAGGGTAATGTTAAAAGAAATAATAATTGTTATATACAAGTCTTTTTATTCCAAGAATGGGAAGATGATTCAACTATTTTAAATTATCATTCATGAAATCTGATATATGGTACTTGAGTTTTCATAGATAACACTTTAAAGCTACAATGAAAGACAGGAAGAAAGTCATTTACGATAACAAAACATAAAATAAACTTAAAATATGCAAACCCATGTAAGAAAAATTTTAAAGTACTCAAATGACACTACAGTAAACTTGAACAAAAATAAAGACACATCATGCCCTGGACAAGAATACTTGATGTCAGCAGGGCACGGTGGCTTACGCCTCTAATCCCAGCACTTTAGGAGGTTGAGGTGGGTGGATCACTTGAGCTCAGGACCAGCCTGGGCAACATGGTGAAACCCTGTCTCTACAAAAAATTAGCCAGGTGTGGTGGCGTGCACCTGTGGTCCCAGCTACTCGGGAGGCTGAGGTGAAAGGATCACTTGAGCCCAGAAGGCAATAGTTGCAGTGAGCCAAGACTGCACCACTGCACTCCAGGCTGGGTGAAACAGTGAGACCCCTTGTCAAAAAAACAACAAGAACAACAACGACAACAAAAGCTGATGCTTGATGTCATAAAGATGTCAAATTTCCCTAAGTAAACTACAAAATTTAACCCTATCTTCTGGAAGTAGATAAGCTAATTTTGAAGTTCATACAAAAAAGCAAATAAGCAAGAACCAAAAACTTAAAACTCCAAAAAAAGAAGAGTAATAGATGTTTAGCCTGCCAAATATTATAACATAAAGCCTCAAGAAATAAAAACTGTTGTGCTATCCATGAATAGACAGGAATCAGTACATTTCTAACATAAGAGGACAAATGAGGGATAAAGGGGGTGGGGAAAAAAAGAGGAAAGAGAGAGGGAAAAAGAGGAATGAAACAGGGCCAGAGTACATGCTATAATTGGCACTCATATATATATGTGGACTTGTTTTTGTTTTCTGAGCGGAGTCTATCTCTGTCACCTAGGCTGGAATGCAGTGGTGCAATCTTGGCTCACTGCAGACTCTGCCTCCCAAGTTCAAGCAATTCTCCTGCCTCAGACACCCAAGTAGCTGGGATTACAGACTCCCACTGCCATGCCCAGCTAATTTTTCTAATTTTGCAGAGACAGGGTTTTACCACGTTGGCCAGGCTGGTCTCGAACTCCTGACCTCAGGCGATCCACCTGCGTCGGCCTCCCAAAGTGCTGGGATTAAAGGAGGGCACCACCGTGCAGCCTGACATTTTTGATGAAAACAAAAAATAGGCCAGACATGGCGACTCACACCTGCAATCCCAGCACTTTGAGAGGCCAAGGGGGGGGTTGATCACCTGAGATCAGGAGTTCGAGACCAGCCTGGCCAACATGGTAAAATCCCCGTCTCTACTAAAAATACAAACATTAGCCAGGTGTGGTGGCAGGCACCTGTGATCCCAGCTACTCAGAAGGCTGAGGCAAGAGAATCTCTTGAACCCAGGAGGTGGAGGCTGCAGTGAGCCGAGACGGCGCCACTGTATTCCAGCCTGGGTGAGAGTGAGACTCTGTCTCCAAAACAAACAAACAAACAAAAAAAACCGAAAAATAAAAATTAGGGCTTACGAAGCCTTACTGCACTAACATGGAACAATATGACATTAAGGAAAGAGAACCCCCTTCCACAGACTGATGTTGAATAGTATTCATACAAACTTACCCAAAATCAGACCGGCTTTTATAAAAATGGTTACACAAATCTACACGTGATAAACAATATCATATTACTGTTTTTGATACTGTACTATAATTATTTAAGTGTAGCCATTAGGGGAAACTGGGTAAAGGGTATAGGGAAATTATTCCCATATTATTACTGTGGGAGGTAGGGGGGAGACCCAGTACAGACAACATAATGTACCAAGCTTAAATACTAGCAGATTAAAAGTCAAAGACCAAATAACTTCGTGGAAAAAAATATTTTACGAAAAAATTTAAATGAACATACTGACTTGATAATGGACACAAATAACTAAATTTGAATTTCCAGGTGTTTGACTTTCTCAACTTCACATTGGAGAAAAACTTACGTGATGACAACTTTTATAAAATTACAGATTTTTATTTAATTTAACTAGTGATGCAAATAATAATCAGAAACAATTCCCTAGTTAATGAATACCTTTGTCATACAACCTATTACTTGTTGATCTCAGATGTTTCAAAAAGTAACAAAACTTCACCAATCAGTAAATGAGAAGTGAAACATCCTAGATATTTTAACAAGACTTTGGTCAAAATGACGAAGACTCACCTATATGTGGCTGCTGAGCTGCTGCTAATGCATATTGCTGCTGTTGAGCTGCAGTTAACTGCTGAACTGTTAGTGCATTAGTCCTCTGAAAGAGCTATTAGGGAAAATATTTAACACAAAGATTAGTGTCAAAATCTTTCATTTCTAATTAGAAATCTGAATAAAACATTTTAAACTTTTTTTTTTGGGGGGGGGAGCACTTTCTCAAATACAAGGACACTTTAATCAATAAAACATTTAGTACTCAAACACTCCTACCATTCTTTCAATGCCACATAGCACTTCAGGCTAAACCAGTATATAACTAAGAGGACCTTCTTAAAGAAAGAGCATGCTTTTACCTGCTGCTGGGAATTGTAGTCAAAAAGGCCTACAGTAGCTCCTGAAGAGTCCATTGGTACCTGATTACCAGGATAGTCAAACTGTAAGGATTCCAGACCAACTTGTTCCATGGCATCCAGATTCTGAGTTTCAGGATTTGAAAATTCTTCAACAAGTGGTTTATTAGCTGTAGGATTAGGAAGAGGCCCCAGTCCTTCTGAGGGATTAGTATTGGGGCCCAAGCGCTCAACTACTTCAGTTGGAGAGGCTTGACGACTTCCAGGAGTACGACTACATAAAGAAAACAGAAAAGCCTTATAAATAAAAGTAACAAGTCAAATGGTGAAATGGGAAAATAGAAAAATCATGAAGAACAAATGGTTATAAAATACAGTGAATAAGGCATTCTGGGTCACTATGCCATCTTATTGCATTTTTTTCTATTTAATATAACTTTCCTCTTAAGAGCTGGCATGATTTGAGGATTTTAAAAATATTATTAATGATTACTCTCTTCAATCTGAATAACAAAAAGATATAACGCAATTTTACAGATTAGAAAAACTGGCCAGTATCACAACTTAGGCTTATACTACCTGAAATCTCTGTCTCAAGTCATACTCACAAAGAACAGTGTATAAACAGCAGATTATTAAGTGGCAAATACGAAAAAGCTCAAAACCAAAACCTACTTACCATACTGCTGCCCTGCCCCGCCAACACATAATTTTGCCATAACATCCTGCTTAATAATACTTAAGAAAAAAATTTGGCCATAAGAGATCATTATGGTCTTCATTATTTAAGGGGCCAAAATGTGGGATGCAACAGGAAAAGGGTACCATACATGGTAAGTCAAAAGGCTGACTCCTGACTTCGTCTTTTAAATATGATTTTGAGCAAGCCATGTCATCTTTCAAGCAGCAGTTTTCTTACTTAAGAGATGACCTTTTGATTCCAACTAATAAGAACAAAAGAAACTATTTGTGAAAGTCCTCTATGAAAGCCCTCTAAAGACAATGTTTATTATACCAAATAGTTCAGTTGAAACCATCAGAAAGATATGGAAATGTATGACATTTATCAAAAATTAAGTATACACAACAAGAAAAGGATCTTTCTACATAAAAAATAGAAAAAGGGACCTTACTACTATATGGCCTCCTTAATTTTCACCAGGAATTAATTAACACTGGACTAAATTTTAAGTACTGGCTTCTCTTTTTACTAACCACCTTCATGGTCTAAACTTACATTTCTAGCTCATGACCAATCCTCATTTATAGCTTATCTTATACATAAATATTTTATATAGGATCCTTTCCTTTGTAAGAAAGAGTTTATTGTTCAGAGTAACTATGCATTCAACAGGATATTCAAGCACGAGTACATTAAGTAAATGGCACTGTTCTACCTGGCTTTTAATGCCAGTTGCTACATCTATCTAACTCTTCCCAACTTCAGGTGGTCTGGATTGGAATAAATTTGCTAACATATAGTTTACAAAGCAATTTCTTGATTACAAGAATTGTTCTCTATAGGTATGTAAGCAAACTTAACATTTCATTTAAACATCAACCATTTTGTCCTTGCAAAATCAGATTTCAAACTCCTTTCCCTTTAAACCACACCTAATTTTGTATGTGAACATTCCAAAGGCTCATTTTGCATTTGGAACATATGGAAAGAAAAAACTAAAAGGATTTTCTTTAAAATCAGCCAATTTTTCTTTAAAAAAGTAAGTGTCCAATAGTTATGTTATTGATTTCTGTTATACTCCAATAATGTACATATTGATGACATATCAGTTAATGTAGAAATTAATGATGTGCTGGCATAGTGACCATATGACCACAGCTGTTGATTGTGTTAATACATTTTAACACTGTCAAGTAATAACTAATACTGTATCTAAAATAATTAGTAATTTAAAACACATATCTAAAACTTAATGGAATAAAATTAGAATGCTAATAAATGTAAAATCCACATTAATATTTCAGGGGAGAAGTATAACCTCTCACACAAAGTAACTCATATAAAACAAAAATAGAGGACATTATGAAAAAAAGTAATGCTATCAGTGGTGCTATTTTCTTGCTATAGTTAATGGTGTATTAACACTTCAATTATAAATGTATACTCTGAAGGGTTTATCATCAACTGAATTTTAAATGCATTTCCTTAACTAAAACTTAGATTAGGTAATAGTGAAGAACAAACTCAGAATAAAGTTCTAAATCTGAATAACATTAAATGTATTTCTTGTCAAAAGAGGTTTACTGGTTTTGGATGCTTTTTTGCACTCAGAACAGATAGAAATGGCACTGTTTTTAAGAAGCATTGTTACTTTGCTTTTGATAATAAAAGGCAATAAATGTAAAAGAATACCACCCACCATATACCTAATACTCTTTTATGTAAGATTCCACGGTCAGAGGACCTCAAAGAAACAGCTCATTTTCAGATACAGGCTCCAAAGCACCTCATTATTGAAATATTACAGAAAATCAATACAAAGAAACAACTCCCTAATATGTAGATAAAGGTATACTAAGACCAAAGGCTAAAGTACTTATTTAACTGCCATAAAAAGACAATAAAAAGCTACATAAAAAGACAACAAAAAGCTATAATATAAAAAATTATGAGCTTAAAGCTAACTTTTAAAAGTTTCTAATATGCTTCCCACTTGCGATTTGCAGGAATAATCTTAAGTACTAGCACAAACTCATATATTGTAAGAAAGATTACTACTCCTAAGATAATTTTGTCTCCTCTTTTCTAAGATTAAAAGTTAAATGGGAGGCAGGGCATAAATACTCAGAAGGAAGAAAACTCCACTGAAAGGTGCTCAAAAGCACTCCCAAGAGGGAAAAAAAAATCAGAGTAAACCTACACTTCACTAAAATTTAACAGAAAGCAAAAAGTTCAAATTTGGACTATTATATTAACAGAAAAGTAAGTGCAGCTTCTAACATTACTCCTTCAACAGAATGCACTGTTTCAGAGGCTGGTTTGAATATTATTTTTTTTAAATGGTTCATAATCACAAATTTTCTTTATAGTAAAAAAATAAAATTTGTCCAGATTAACACAAAGTTCAAAGGAAATAAACCTAAATGATGAAAATGTCTAAATCAGTCACATCAACTAATAGTAGTAATCCCTAAAAAGATACGCTTTTCTTCTTGAGAAAGTTAAAATCTTACTTAAAATCTTTGCAATCGGCATCCATTCCATTTGGCAAACCTCTGCCATTTATTTTAGAATCATCATCATCTCCTTGTTTAAGATCTCTGTTTTGGTCCTCCTCAAATGGAGAAGCCTTGCCTTTTTGATCTCCTTTCTCAGGTCCATCTGTTTCAGCATCTCTAGTGCCCTGAGGAAAAAGAATCTGTTTGATTCTGAATATTTAATAGAACACAAAAATAAAAGGCACCATAAGGTGACCTAACACTACACTACAGTGCATGTAAACAATAAAAGCATTGAATCTTATTTAATTTAGTAGTCAATTAATTCATCAAAGGCCCAAAAATTGAGTACAAACTAGTTATTTATAACAGAAGGGCTAAGGCAACCTTAACTATAGCGGTGCTGGAAAAGCAGTTAACACCACAAACTAGATTAAAATAATGCGTAGAAGATTTTGTTTAGCTACTTTCACATCAAGCACTACCAGGAATAAGCAATTTTAATTTTGCAGATTATGTTTTAAAATTAGTATGATTTGACTTCTGTAACATGGTTCAAATCATACATATTTCCAATGGTTCTATCATTTCACCTTCTTCAAGTGGCTAAGCAGAAAAATAGCAATAATAGTTACAAAATTTCCCTTAGCTATAGGAAGGGCACAGAAAAATAAACTGAATTAAAAATAAAAAGTAATGTAACCAAATAACTCTCAAGTAAATATTAAATATTTCTTTATTCAAAATACTTACAAAATTTCCCTTCCTAAATCGAGAATCCAATTTATCAGCAGGAGAAGAACTTAATACATATTCTACCATGCTCACACCAAGGCCTCCACTTTCTGATCGCGGAGACAGTATTGCATTTACTTCACTGTTTCCATGAAAACCCTGTCCAGATCTTCTCTGTACCATAATAGGCTGGGACATTGAATGGTCTGTTTGGAAGAAAAAATACAATTACATACATGTACTTTTAAGTTAAACAAAATGTAGTTACACAAATTAATATACTGAAGAAAAATCAGCACATTGCTTTATTTTCAATGTTATTACTATAATCTTTAAAGTTCTTCATAGGACACAAACAAATGGAAGAACATTCCATGCTCATGGCTAGGAAGAATCAGTATTGTGAAAATGGCCACACTACCCAAGGTAATTTATAGATTCAATGCTATCCCCATCAGGCTACCACTGACTTTCTTCATAAAATTAGATAAAACTACTTTAAATTTCATATGAAACCATAAAAGAGCCCATACAGCCAAGACAATACTAAGCAAAAAGAACAAAGCTGGAGGCATCACGCTACCTGACTTCAAACTATACTACAAGGCTACAGTAACCAAAACAGCACGGTACTGGTACCAAAACAGATATATAGACCAATGGAACAGAACAGAGGCCTCAAAAATAACACATCTATAGCCATCTGATCTTTGACAAATCTGACAAAAACAAGAAATGGGGAAAGGATTCCCTATTTAATAAATGGTGCTAGGAAAATTGGCTAGCCATATGTAGAAAGCTGAAACTGGATCCCTTCCTTACAACTTATACAAAAATTAACTCAAGATGGATTAAAGACTTACATGTAAGACCTAAAACCATAAAAACCCCAGAAGAAAACCTAGGCAATACCATTCAGGACGTAGGCATGGGCAAAGACTTCATGACTAAAACACCAAAAGCAATGGCAACAAAAGCCAAAATTGGCAAATGGGATCTAATTAAACTAACGAGCTTCTGCACAGCAAAATAAACTATCATCTGAGTGAACAGGCAGCCAACAGAATGGAGGAAAATTTTTGCAATCTATCCATTCAACAAAGGGCTAATACCCAGAATCTACAAAAAACTTAAATAAATTTGAAAGAAAAAAACACCCCATCAAAAAGTGGGTGAAAGATATAATCAGATACTTCTCAAAAGAAGACATTTATGCAGCCAACAGATATATGAAAAAATGCTCATCACCACTGGTCATCAGAGAACTGCAAATCAAAACAACAATGAGAAACCATCTCACGCAAGTTAGAATGGCGAGCACTAAAAAGTCAGTAAACAATAGATGGTAGAGAGGATATGGAGAAATAGGAACGCTTTTACACTGTTGGTGGCAGTGTAAATGAGTTCAACCATTGTGGAAGACAGTGTGGCGATTCCTCAAGGATCTAGAACCAGAAATATCATTTGACTCAGTAATCTCATTACTGGGTATATACCCAAAGGATTACAAATCATGCTATTATAAAAACACATGCACATATATGTTTATTGCAGCAACCCAAATGTCCATGAATAATAGGCTGGATAAAGAAAACGTGGCACACAGACACCATGGAATACTATGCAGCCATAAAAAAGGATGAGTTGATGTCCTTTGCAGGGACATGGATGAAGCTGGAAACCATCATTCTCAGCAAAATACCACAAGGACAGAAAACCCAACACTGCATGTTCTCACTCATAAGTAGGAGTTGAACAATGAGAACACATGGACCCAGGGAGGGGAACATCACACACCTGGGCCTGTTGGGGGTTGCGGGGCTGGAGGAGGGATAGCGTTAGAAGAAATACCTAATGTAAATGACGAGTTGATGGGTGCAGCAAACCAACATGGCACATGTATACCTATGTAATAAACCTGTGCTTTGTGCACGTGTACCCTAGAACTTAAAGAATAATAATAATAATAAAAAGATAAAAAATAAATAAAAAGCTCTCCATCTGGTTGAGACTAACTGGCTGGAGCACATATCTTGAAAATACAGATGGAAAGAGCCATTTGGCAATAAACAGATAAAAACCTATGTTAAGAACAGTACAACCAAAAAGGTCAATAAAGGTAGACATAGTACCCAAAGGATACTACCTGAAGGATCAGTTGCTTATAAACATCATTTTAAAAAGTTAACCTTCTTTTGACAATTTATAACGATTCATAACATAAACCTTCAGGGATAAAACCTAGAAGAGGCTGGACAGCAGGGGCTCATACCTGTTATCCCAGCACTTCGGGAAGCTGAGGAGGATCACTTGAGCAGAGGAGTTTAAGACTAGCATGGGAAACATGTTGAGTTCCCATCTCTACCAAAAGTTTAAAAATTAGCCAAGCATGGCAGCACAGGTCTGTAGTCCCAGCTACTCAGGAGCTGAGAGCTGAGGTGGGAAGATTACTTGAACCCAGGAGGTTGAGGCTGCAGTGAGCCATGTTCACACCACTGCACTCCGCTCTGGGTGACAGAGTGAGATTCTGTCTCAAAAAAAAAAAAAAAAAAAAAAATTGCCAGAGGCAGTCACTCACTCCTGTAATCAGTACTTTGGGAGACTGAGGCAGGTGGACTGCTTGAGCTCAGGAGTTCAAGACCAGCCTGGACAAAAAGGCGAAACCCCATCTCTACTGAGAATACAAAAATTAGCTGGACATGGTGACAGGCACTTAATAGTCCCAGCTACTAAGGAGGCTGATGAGGTGAAAGGATCGCCTGAGCCAGGGAGGTCAAGGCTTTGGTAGGCCTTGATTGTGCCACTGCACTCCAGCCTGGGTGACACAGGAGACTCTGCTCCTCACTGCAAATAAACAAATTAAAATAATAAAATAAAATAAACTTTCAATTTGGCAGAAACACTTCTCAAGTTCACAGTTATGCACTGCATAGAACAGAACTCATGACTGTAACGCTAT
The DNA here is from genome assembly GCF_003255815.1 of Theropithecus gelada. Taxonomy (NCBI): domain Eukaryota; kingdom Metazoa; phylum Chordata; class Mammalia; order Primates; family Cercopithecidae; genus Theropithecus; species Theropithecus gelada. The sequence continues at coordinate 40,594,509 of NC_037681.1, forward strand.
AATCACAAATGAGTAAGTCCGGAAAAATCAGTAATACTACAGAATTTTCTATTCTTGTTTTTAAAAAAAACTAAATTATCTTCTAGCTTAAAAGTTTTCCATTTATTTTAAAACAAAATTATTCATTTGATATATTTTTTTCTCCATACTTTTGGAATGAAAAGTAAAGGTAGTATTTAAGATCTGAGAGTTAATGGAATACAAATACAGTAACACATTTGAGGCAACATTCAAACAGTTTTTGCTGGAAACTTTTTTGAAAGAACCCATAAGCTACCAGCTACCTCTGGATTGTTTGTGACAGGTATAATACTCAATATTTAAACTATTGAGGCTGAAATTTCATACTGGTAGCCAGTCATCATTTTATTAACTGTAACAATTTTGAAATGATTGCCATGTTTGTTAAACCAAATCAAAACATTTCCATTTCAGTATCTGCATCCATAAGAGATTAGTCATTATATCCTCTCTTTCAATCATTCATCCATTCATTATACAGTTGAAACATTGATTCATTCTCTTGTATGCGAAGCAATGACCTATATCTGAGGAATCCGAGAACAAAACAGTCTGTTCTCAAGAGTATAGGTTTAATAAAAGGCAATTAGAATAGAATAAAAGAGCTTCAACCAAAATATAATCCATGACACCATGAGATCTGAAAGATGGGCATTCAAGTCCAACAGAGCTTAAAGTAAAAAGTAAAATTTAAGAAAAAAAAAAAGGAAAAATAAGAAAGATGGGCATCAATCCTTCCAAGTCTTAGAATCAATGCCACCAAAGGAAGTGTGCTTCCTTTTTTTTTTTTTTTTTTTTTTTTTTAGTGGGAAGGTGCAGGGTCTTACTATATTGCCCAGCTGGTCTCAAACTCGTGGCCTCAAGCATCTGCCAGCCTTGATCTCCTAAAGTGCTGTAATTATAGATGGAAGTGATATTTCAGCTGATAATGAAGGGTTAAAAAAAAGGTAACCAATGGGGAGGTGGGAGTGACAGGACATTTCAGTTACAGAAACCAGAAAGTTCAAATGCCAAGAAGTGCTGGAGAACATAATGAACCTGATAATCACAAGTAATGTGGTTCTGCTGAGAGGGAGTATGTCAAGTCTCCTGCAGTCATAGAAAGAGACTCTCTTAGAAAGACAATTCCTTGAGAACAAGAAGGTGTTATGCATATTTCTATGTGTCTGGCATTCAATAAATGTTCGCTAGGTAAACAAAATTCCATTCATTTCTAATTTTCTCATGGTTTCTAGTAAAAGACAAACACTCATCTTCAAAATGTTATGAGAGTTGGGAGAAGAGGGGCACAAAAAATTGAAATCATAAATTTCACGGTTTCCCTATCATCTATCTTCAAATAATCTCTCTTTGTCATGCTGTGCTCAGGATGCTTTGCTTTTCAACACCTCAAAAAATCTTTGGTTGGCTGGGCACAGTGGCTCATGCCTTTAATCACAGCACTTTGGGAGGCTAAGGCAGGCAGATTGTTTGAGCTCCTCAGGAGTTCGAGACCAGCCTCGGCAACATGGTGAAACCCCATCTCTACCAAAAATATAAAAATTAGCCAGCCTTATAAGCTGGTCTTAGGGAAAAAAAAGAAGATAAAAGATTTTAAAAATCTTTGGTTCTCATTCTGGTAAATAAGTTGTGCATTCAACTTTCAAATCATGTCCATCAACCAAGTTATCGAGCACACATGCTCTCAGCAAGAAATATGCCTTTTGTAGCAAAGATATATCCCAGTCCAAATTACTAAATATTTAAAATTATGAGTCTAACCTAATATAGGTTAATTCTAATTCAGAAAAATAAAGGACAAGGGACCCTTGAGGACAAGCGTCATATCATTTATCTTTATATTCTCCAAACCTGGCATATTATGCATCACATATTAGTTGAACTCAAAGGAAATTTACAATATTTTAAGAAAATTTCTGTCTAAATTACTTGTTGCCAACATTTGCAACCTACTTTGTTGAAATCACCACATTTTCCAGACCTTAACCTTTTAGATTTTAGCTTTTTGGCAATTATTTTAACAGTAATGAAATGAAACACCATATAGAAGCATTAAATCTTCTAATATATTTTCATGATTTAGAGAATAAGAAAATATCTCGTGATTAATACTGAAAAAATAATGATAATTGGGTAATTATCATGCAAAAATTTGTTTTCATTATTACTTTGGTCATTCTGCAGAGCTTAAGCAAACTGTATTAACTTAAATAAAAAAAGGAAAATATTTGTAAACTACATGATCTAGCTGGACACCTCTCAGATTTTACTAACTAGAAACATTTTAAAATATAATCAGTAAAAAGATATGCTAACTACTTTAACACAACTATGGGCCGAACAAGGTGGCTCACGCCTGAGGCAGGAGGATCACTTGAAGGCAGAAGTTCCGAGACCAGCCTGGGCAACATAGTGAGACCCCATCTCTAAAAAAAAAAAAAAAAAAAAAAAAAGTTTTAAAAACTAGCCAGACCTGGCCAGGCATGATGGCTCATGCCCTAATCCCAGCACTTTGGGAGGCTGAGGCGGGCAGATCACCTGAGGTAAGATTTCAAGACCAGCCTGGCCAACATGGTGAAACCCCGTCTCTACTAAAAATACGAAAATTAGCAGGGTGTGGTGGCAGGCACCTATTATCCCAGCTACTCAGGAGGCTGAGGCAGGAGAATCACTTGAACCTGGGAGGCAGAGTTTGCAGTGAGCCAAGATTGGGCCACTGCACTCCAGCCTGGGCGACAGACAGAACGAGACTTCGTCTCAGGGAAAAAAAAATAAAGAAAAATTAGCCAGATGTGATGGTGTGAGCCTGTAGTCCTAGCTACTCGGGAGGAGGACGTGGAAGGATCTTTTTGGCCCAAAAGTTTGAGACAGCAGCGAGCTAAGATCGTGCCACTGCACACCAGCCTAGGCAACAGAGCAACACCCTCTTAAAAAGAAAAAAAAGCATTTAACTATGATCTTTAATTTGCCAACACTGTCACTCCTGCATGTTATACTCCTTATACACCAGCTAATTTTCCCTTAACAGTTTCTTAGACCTAAGCCTCTCCCCATTACTTATGAAGTCGAAATCAAAATATTTAAAGATCTGCTCCCTTTCTGGGAGCTCTATCTTACCAAGACAGTCTACTACTTCCTTCCTGGGTGTGGCAGATATCTAATAAAGCTAGGCTGACCTGCAATTAAATAAATCAGTCACGATCATCTAGCACAAATTAAGACTAAAAATTTCTATGGTTAATCTATCCTCCATTTTAAATGAAAATTCAGAATTTTATTATTTTTAAACTTTTATTCTAGATTCGGGGGGGTACATGTGCAGGTTTGTTATATAGGTAAATTCATGTCACAGGGGTTTGGTGTATAGATTATTTCATTACTCAGGTACTAAAAATAGTACCTGACAGGTATTTTTTCTGATCCTCTCCCTCCATCCTCTACTCTCAAGGAGGCCTCCATGTCTGTTGTTCTCCTCTTTGTGTCCCTGTGTTCTTGTTATTTAGCTCCCATCTAATAAGTGAGAACAAGCGGTATTTGATTTTCTGTTCCTTTGTTAGTTTGCTAAAGGTAATGGTCTCCAGCCCCATCCATGTTGCTGCAAAGGACATTATCTCACAACTTTTTTTCATGGCTGCGTAGTGTTCCATGGTGCATATGTACCAGATTTTCTTTATCCAGCCTACTGTTGATGGCCATTTAGATTTTTCCATGGTTTTGCTATTATGGAATAGTGCTGCTACGAACATACACGTATGTGTCTTATGGTAGCACAATTTATATTCCTTGGGGTATATACCCAAAAATGGGATTGCTGAATTGAATAATTTTATTTTTACTTCTCTGAGGAATTGACACAATGCTTTCCACAACGGCTAAACTAATTTACATTCCCACTACTAGTGTATAAGTGGTCCTTTTTCACCACAACCTCACGAGCATCTTGTTCTTTAATAGCCACAGAATTTTACGATCAATTAAAAAAAAAAACCCTTAATAAAATCTTACTGTGACAAATACTTCTAAAATTACATTTCTTAGCTGCCATTAAGAAAATGTGCATAGGGCTGGGTGTGGTGGCTCACGCCTATAATCTCAGCACTTTGGGAGGCCAAGGCAGGAGAAGTTCATGAGCTCAGTTATTTGAGACCAGCCTGGGCAACACAGCGAAACTCTACAAAAAGGCAAAAATTTGGAGACTCTGTCTGGAAAAAAAAAAAAAAGGTGCATATGACTTATAAAATGCTAAATATATTCATAATTCATATACCAGTAACTTACGAGAAGTTCCCCATGCAGTCTCTCTCCATTCATCATCCCCAAGAAATATGCCTTTTTGTCCATCTTTTGTTGAATCATCAGGTTCCCAAAACTTTTTGGTAGGCAAAAGCTATTTGGAGGAAAAATTACAGTTATTCTAATTACAAAGAATTAACATATAAGAAGTCTCAAACATATCAATTCTATGGATACATTAGTTTTCAATGCTAACGAAAATTCAGAATGACCTATTTTCTAAGTTGTTTTGTTAATAGTAAATTAACTCCCCACTTATTGTGGTGTGCTGGTGTTAATAATTCTAGACCTTAAACAAAAATCAAAATCTACTTCTGACTTTTCTTCACTTTCCATACATTTTTATTACAATGTAAATTTATTCAAAAGGCTTATTAAATTTCTTACTCAATAACAGATTTAATAATCACATCCATAGGAATGATTAAACTTTTTCCTTCACTTCCACATCTTCTCCCTAGACCACCTCCTATCATATCTTCCAGAATAGAAAATATTTTTTCATTCTTAACTCAGTTATTCAATGGAAGTGAATTTCACACCTCTTACTAGCTGCTGAGTACTATCTGTCAATCCCATAACAAAAAGCTATGGATGGTAGAAAACATGCATAGAAAAGAAACAATCTCAAGGCCCTGTGCTCTATCCAATACAGTGACATGCATAGCACATAAAAATTGTGTTGCTACAATCATTCATTGATTATTCAAAATGAACATTTTGGGCAATTCTTATTCTTTAATATTCATTCATATCTCCCTACTGTCCCTGACGCTTAGGAGGTGGCCAACTTGGATATGTTTGTTTGAAAAGAACACACTGGTTTTCTGAGAAGTGCACTTAGCATTTTAAAGCAGCATTCATAAGACACCATCACTCTCAACCCTTAATTAGGTGCCCAGTCTTTTCAGTGCTGACAATAAAACCTGTGTATACTTCTATTAAACTTATCACACTCAATTACCTGTATGTTTACCTCTTAAGGGCACGGTCTGCTCATCTTCAGAGAGCTTACAAACATATAAACTTAGAACTCGGTAATACCTGAAATAGGTCTAAGATAAGATGTGTGTGTTTGTGTGTGTGACGTAGTAAACCATCAATAAAGGCAAAACTTGAGAAAATGCACAGTGTGTAGAATAGGGTGTAAGATGAAACATGTGGCAAGGTCAAAAGTTGATGCTAGCAAAGCTAACAGATGCCGGCAGATCAGATTATGAGGACCCTTAAAGACATGCTAAGGAAGTTAGATGTTCTACTGAAGCAACAGGGAACAGGGAAGAGTTAGCAAGGGTAACACTAGGTATTACAAAAAACTCAAGTTGTAAGTTTTAAGAATAACAAATAGAACAAGGAGATCAATTTTGGCAATTTATAATAAGAGGGCCAAGAGAGCAAGAACTAAAAGAGGGTACTGGGTCAGACACAGTGGCTCACACCTGTAATCTCAGCACTTTGGGAGGCCTAAGCAGGTGGATCACGAGGTCAGGAGTTCAAGACCAGCCTGGCCAAGATGGTGAAACCCTGTCTCTACTAAAAATACAAAAATTAGCCGGGAGTGTTGGCCGGCACCTGTAATCCCGGCTACTCGGGAGGCTGAGGCAGAGAAGTGCTTGAACCCGGGAGGCAGACGCTGCGCCACTGCACTCCAGCCTGGGTGACAGAGTAAGATTCCGTCTCAAAAAACAAACAAAAAAGAGGGTACTGGCAGAGAAAGCTGAGAAAATAAAATGGATCTGACAGACACCTTGGAGTCAAAAGGATCCGAATACAAACGGTGGGGAAGGTAAGTAAAAAGAATAACCTGTTTAATAACTTAAACAGGTAAAAAGGTAAATGGCAGTGCTATTGACCAAAATAGGAAAACAACAACAAACCAGGAGAAGCAGCTTTAAAGAGAAGAGAAAATATCCAATGTGGGCATGTTCCTGAACTACAGATCTTTTGCTCAACTAAATTAAACTTAAAGTTTTAATTTAAAAATGTTAATTAAAATGTTTAATGTAAATGTTTTAATTAAAAAAAAAAAGAACTCCATTTTTAAAAAAAAGTTTTTAAATGCTAGGATGGCCCTGGGCTGTAAATGATTTGAATTTATGAAGAGCAGATATTTTAAACAAAAATCTGCTCTAATAAAGATCCCAGTAAGTAAACTATAACCTCTATTCCTTCTATTTTAAAAATCTCGAGGCCGGGCGCGGTGGCTCAAGCCTGTAATCCCAGCACTTTGGGAGGCCGAGATGGGCGGATCACGAGGTCAGGAGATCGAGACCATCCTGGCGAACACAGTGAAACCCCGTCTCTACTAAGAAATACAAAAAATAGCCGGGCGAGATGGCGGGCGCCTGTAGTCCCAGCTACTCGGGAGGCTGAGGCCGGAGAATGGCATGAACCCGGGAGGCGGAGCTTGCAGTGAGCTGAGATCCGGCCACTGTACTCCAGCCTGGGCTACAGAGCGAGACTCCGTCTCAAAAAAAAAAAAAAATCTCACCATAAAAGATTCACGTAAATATTCAACAAAACATAAACCTAATAATATGAATACTAAAGCACGATACTTGATGTATTTAAATAACTGAACATTCATAGTTAAAACCCAAGTTAATCCCTTAAAAATACTGTATAAATAAGCCATTCCAAGCAGATGAAAATAATTCCTGAAAGAATAAAGCAATGCTTTTATCCCATACTTCATGAAGAAAAATGTCTCAGTATCAAAATAAGAATAACAAATAAGTAATCTAAAATAAAGTTGTAACAACTAATAAAGCATTTATCCCAGACACAGAAGTGGCTAAAACAGACTAATCTTATGAGGTAGTAAAAGTAACAGCACCCCTTTGAGACGATTCTAAAGTCTTTTGGGATTAAAGTTCTGGGAGTTCTTTCACAGATCACTGTTTTAAAAATGCAAACTGCAGTGCGCACCTGTAGTCCCAGCTACTCAGGAGGCTGAGGCAAGAGAATCGATTGAACCTGGGAGGCTGAGGTTGCAGTGAGCTGAGATTGTGCCACTGCACTCCAGCCTGGTGACACAGCGAGATTCCGTCTCAAAAAAATAAAGGCAAATTGCATACCTAGGTGGGGAGGGGGGGAAGTAGGGAGTCTGTAAACCACTTACCAAGTGTGTCTACCATGGCCAAGCACTATACTATGAGTACGTTCATTTTCAAACATTTAGTAAGTTTTTACGCACAGGAAAATTTAATAGTTGAAATTAACACTCTACCAAAGGCCTTCACTGATATTCTAAAAACTATTTGCTCTGACAGTTAAGATACTGATTCAAATACTTTTAGGGGATCTACTAGCCGGTGACTAAGAACAGGTTAAATGAACTACATGTAGGGGAAGGCAACAATTCAGAATAGAACAGTTAAAGAGGGGGGAAAAAAAGGTTAAACAATGCATTGATTAGAAAAGCAATAAAAATAGGAGATTTGCCCCTGGAGAGTCTTTTACTGTAGTAGAAATAGCAACCATACAACATTACAGAAAACAAAATTAAGAAACGGTTAAGATCTATAAAATATGTTATCCAATACCACTTCATATTAGTTCCCTACTTCACAAATTCTAAAGGAAGGTCAGGCAACTCAGTGTTTCTTATCAATCTGCTCTTCTATCCTAACTCCAATGTTTGAGTGAATATACAGTGTCTTTTCCTTCAAAAGTATGTATGGCTTGCTTTCTCCATTTCCAAAGAAAACAATCAGCACCCAGGCATACTGCATCAAAAACAAAACAAAACAAAAAAAAATCAAACTCCCACTCGGGCATTTACATAAGTACACCTATACCTCAGACTTTTAAAATTGTTATGGAAAACCCTTAAACCAACCAAATAAACATAATCCCAAGACTTAAAAGGATTTAAAATGTAAATTATGTTTTAAATTATTTATATAACTTATCATCCCAAATGGGATATTTCTGCGAAAAGAGATGCTATTAATAATTATGCCATGAGAAGATACAGATCTGAGCTGTCCTGGGCAAATCAGAATGTAAAGTCACTCTACTTATAATGGAAGCTCAAAAGAGGTAAGAACAGATCCTCAAAACTAAGTTGTAGCAGGGAGCAGAGACTCATGCCTGTAATCCCAGCACTGTAGGAGATATGAAGATAATTTGAGCCCAGGAGCTAGAGAACAGCCTGGCCAACACTGTGAGACCCTGTCTCTTTTTAAAATAAAATAATTATAAATAAATAAATATAAAATAAATTAGCCAGGTGTGGTGGCATGTACCTCTAGTCCCAGCTACTTAGGTGGCTGAGACAGGAGGATAGAATGAGCCTGGGAGGTTGACACTGCAGTGAGCTATAATTAGCTGAGGCAGGCAGACTGCTTGAGCTCAGGAATTCGAGACCAGCCTAGGCAACATGGCAAAACTCTGTCTCTACAAAAAATATAAAAATTAGCCAGGCGTGGTGGCGTGCACCTGTAGTCCCAGATACCGGGGAGGCGGATATGGGAGGATCACTTGAGCCCAGTAGTCAGAGGTTGCAGTAAGTTGAGACAATGCCACTACACTCCAGCTTGGGACACAGAGCAAGATCCTATCTCCAAAACAAAAAACAAACCAAACAAACAACAACAACAACAAATGGAACATAGAGAACATAGAGAACAAAACACAAAGTAACTCCATAGAACACAAAAATGGTGCTTTTCCAAACTTTAATCTTTTCTGTTAATAAAAGATATTAACATTTTTATTTTCTCAACTCATACCACTTCCCCAAATCCTTGGTATCAACAGCAAACATTACTAAATATCGTCAGTTCCAACAGGAAGTAGTACTGTAAACACTCAAGACTTCTCTGAGTTCAAACTGCTCTTCAAGTACTATTATGTGGCCTTGGACTAGTTTTAATGAACCTTTTCTGAGCTTCAGTTTCCTCATCTGTAAACTGCTTAGAATGACATCTAGGGCCAGGTGCAGTGGCTCATGCCTGTAATCCTAGCACTTTGGGAGGCCAAGGCGGGCAGATCACAAGGTCAGGAGATTGAGACCACCCTGGCTAACACGATGAAACCCTGTCTCTATTAAAAATACACAAAATTAGCCAGGTGTAGAGGCACGCGCTTGTAGTCCCAGCTACTCGGGAGGCTGAGGTAGAAGATCACTTGAACCTGGGAGGTGGAGGTTGCAGTGAGCCGAGATCACGCCACTGCACTCCAGCCTAGGCAACAGAGCGAGACTCCATCTCCAAAAAAAAAGAATGACATGTAGTACATAGCAGACACATAAATATTAGGTATCTTCACTACCAACAGTATGAATTCTTTAATGTTATCAAACACGACTTAACTTACTGACACACAACATTCAACTGATTATTTCAAATATTATATTATTCACTATAACGATTTTGTCTATAGCTGTTTGACTTTTCTCTTGAGTTGGTTTGACTACCCTAGGGGGATGATGAAAGCCCACTACTTAGAAAGAACAGTTTACTACTATAGTCACATTTTGCATAAGGAAAACTGACCAAGGTTACATACACAGCTGGCAAATGTTAACAATGGGATTTGAACCCATATCTATCTACTTAATTCTAAGGCCCTTCTCTTCATACTTAACTACCATAAAAGACAGTTCTTTTCAATCATATTTTAATTCATCATGATTTCTGAAAATTTCCAGTATTATTCTACAGATATAGACTAGCAAAAAAAAAAAAGAAAAAAGAATCCAGTATTACATCACCACTGGGAATAAAAAAAAATAAAAAGGCTTAAAATATTATCGTAATATTCTTCCTATTACAGTGGGTAAATTTTAAGATAGAATTGTTTAGAGATTATGTAGACAAACTATGATCAGCTATTTAAACACTATTTGAAATGGCTGGTTTCCATTCCAGTTATCCCTAAGAACTTAGATTAAAATAAGAGCATTTGAGAGATGTATGTGATTCATACAAAAGGTTATTTTTATTACCGTTTTTAAAGTCAGTCAGTCTTACTCAAGGTCATAACACTAGTGAGAGATCTGAGAGAAAACACAAGTCTCCTTACTCGCCTACCTAGTAAGTCTTCAACTTCACCACACTACATAGAATCTTAGCACACAGGCTTTCTTTAATGCTTTCTTTATATATTAGTGTGTTGGAAAGACAGGAGAAAGCACTGTTTATCATACTAAGCTATAAAGACATTCTCAAAATAAAAGACATTAATTCAGTGATTTAAAGTTAGATTCTGGATTTTTTGAAGAATATCAGACAGGGCCCTCTTTTCTGTTATTTAAAAAACAAGCAGAAACCCAGCTATATGTGCCCCCAACAACCTAGAGAAGCTAATAGTTATGAGCCTATGCAATGTGTCTGACTTTACACTAATAAAGCAGGGTTCAATCCCCTATAGATTAGTTTTGCTCTTTTTAAGGCACATGACATAAAATGCAAATCAGTAGGTCTTTCAACAGAAACATAGTATCAGTGTAAAAACAGAGAGGGTAAGTTTACGAATAGGTGAATATAAATCTGCTCTTATTTCTGGATGCCTTCTGATGATGGCTCAGTAAAGACATCATGATCTATAAAACAGTAAATTTGAAATTAGTCCTATATGTAGATGCAACACTTTGTACATTAGAGATTTACAAAACTTAAGACATAGTAAGCAAAAACTATTTTTAAAGAAAGTCAAGATGAGGGCAATCTATTTTAAAAAGAGTTTTGCATTAAAAAGAAAAAAGTATTTTTAGAAAACTCAAGAGCCAGAAACTCAAGGCTGCTTTTAATTTATTCCAATGAATGAATTCTGGGATATTAAAAAAACAAAAAAACCTCACCTGTCAAGAAAGGAGGAGAAGACTGGTGAGAGAGAGACAGGCAAAGAAGGAAATCCCAGAAGGTTCCCTGCTGCCTGTGAGATGAGGAAAGATAGAAAGGCTTGTGGGAGAGAGAACCCAGAGACAGAAATCTCAGTAGGTTTTTCTTAGCTATCTCTGAGGTGACAGTATTAGTGCTTAAACTGCTAAGAAATAAAACTAATGAGAACATCTTATTTTAAAAAATATTTTTACTGGATGAAGGTTACACAGATACACTGACATGCTGCTATCCACCAGGTAGCAGGAAGTCTAAACCCTGGTCACTTTTACTCTGCATATCTGACATGTCCAATAAAAAGTCTGGATTTAAGCTTTTTTCTCTTAATGTACCATTCAACCAAGCTACTCTTTTCTAAAAACCTCAGATATCCTTCCTCCATCCCCCAAATAACTAAACTCTTTCAACCACTGTTTCTGATTATGACATTTTTTTGCTCTGCAAAGCTAACTTTAGAATTACTAAATATTTAGAGAGTGAAAAAACACCAGTTTGAAAACATATACAATATACATCTAAGAAGTGATACAGGGAGTCTAAAATTAATGTAGGGGTACTACTCTCTTGTTCTTAAAGAATTATCGGCAAGTTCAAGTTTGTCACAGACAAGAAGGTTGAAGCACTGTTCAACCCTGCTTTTAACATATGTTATTCTGCTTTTTAAAGACCAAAGAAAACTAGTGGCCAGGAAAGAATAAAAGCTCTTTTCATCTGCCTCTTATTTGCCAATAGCATAAATAATGCCTAACCAGATATTGCACTGCAGTGAAGCTATAGATTTTGTTTAACAAAAAAAATCCAATTTCTTCAATTTTTCTTAGGGCTGAGAATTTTACCTTATGCACTGGTCTAACAAGTTTATTTTGGCAATACTTAAGCTTAAGCACCTTAACTCACCCTTAAATCAGTCCTTTGAAAATGACATACTCTTTGGAAAACGCTGTTCTGAAGAAGGGGAGGGTTAGCTAGCTGCAGGGTGCCCTCTTGTGGCCCAAAGGAGAGACTTGGACTCTTTTCTGCATCTGAAGAGCACAGCATTGGATGGAGTGAGTCTCATGAAGGTCTCTATTCTACCAAGGTAAAATAATCTCCAGGAGCAAGCAGTTAATTACACATCTTAGGTCTGTTCACTGTTATCTTCTATTATCAAAGTCTATGTTAGTAGTACAGAACATGACAAAATACAGATGTCACCACAAGAGTTTCCATAATCAAAGTTCTCTAAGTATTCATTAGCTATATAAAAAACTAAGTATTTGATGCCTTAAAATATGTAATGATGAGGTTAACTTTGGTGCCCCAAAGAAAAACACAGATTAACAAGAACGATAAAATCTATTAAGAAATGCAAAGTGTCTACTATGCTAGGCATTCAAAGCTAATAATTTATAGGGGAGACAAGTGTAAAACAAACTGTAACCAGCAATATAATAAAAGACTGTATAAAGAACTAGAAGTCAGATGAAGTGCTTAATTCTATGGCAGATAGCAACTAGACAATAGATACATCACAGCTGAGTCTTGTAGAAGATTAGAAGTTTGTTAAGTAAACAGTTTTGGGTGAACAAGAGATTTTTGGAAGGGAGAATAGTAAAACAAGTATGACTAAAGTAAACACAGCATACATATATAAAACAGCAGAACAAGGCTAGATTTTTTTTTCGAGCAAAGCTAATTACAGTTCATTACCGAAATATAAGAAATTATCTCACCAAGTCAATCAAATCACCTAGACACAAATAATCACACTAAAAATTACTGCTAAAAGTTTTTTTTTTTTTAAAGCCAAAATCACAATAGAATTGTACAATTTGAAATTTAAACCCCTCCACATAGTTTGGAATATATGACCACTATTTCCAGGAAGGCTGATGGTTAAAAAAACAAATTAAGTTCCAATGGCTCAAAATAAAGTGAGGTGTAAGTTCTTAGTATTTGTAAACATTTACCTCTCCCATTCCCCGAGATTCTAACGCAAGAGCTTGAAAATCATGATTCATTTCATCCACAGATCAAACCTGTTGAATAACAAAAACAAAAATTAGTACAAAGAAATGTTTAAACGACTTCTTCAACTATTTTATTATATTGCTGTTATGACTAATATTAGCATGATCTGAGAAAGGGAAGCACTGATTTCTCTATGGAGACAGGTTTTCCCACAGTTCATGACAGCAACCTACCTTAAAACCTATGGAAAAACATGAGGTCAAGGGTTCTTGAATTATTCTGTGTGCCAACAACTATGTGAAGGCAATAAAAAACAATTAAAGCCCAGAAACTGGAGAATAGTCTACCCTTTAAAGAAAGGAGTAGCACAGAGTAAGATTTTTTGTTTGGTGGTTGTTGTTTCTTTTTTTAAATGGCATTTCTGCCTGAGGGAAGGCCTGGATGTGGAAGAAGGGTCCTTAAGAACCCAGCCTTAATGGCCTGAAGAAATCAAAGGACAGAGTCTGGAGCAACCAGAGCTGCTGGAAAGTAAGAAAGGGAATCCCAGAGAGGACACACCATGTCCCGTGTATAAATTACACCGGGATTTTTAGATGACACCTGAACTGCACATATGTGAGACAGACTCCAAGGAGCTCACTTAAGGCTAAAAGAATTGAGCAGAAATTTCTACTGCTGACCACCACAAAAGTCACAGAAATTTGGAGGTTGAGTCCCAACAAAACCCAGCATTTGGCTAGGTGTGGTGGCTCATGACTATAACCCCAGCACTTTGGAAGACCAAGGTGGGCGGATAACTGGAGGTCAGGAGTTTGAGACCAGCCTGGCCAATATGGTGAAACCCCGTATCTACCAAAAACACAAAAAAATTAGCTGGGTGCAGTGGCACGCGCCTGTAGTCTCAGCTACTCGGGAAGCAGAAGAATTACTTCAACCTGGAACGCAGAGGTTACAGTGAGCCAAAAAAAAAAAAAAAAAAAAAAACCAAACACACACACACACACACACACCCTCCATCTTCTCCAAAGAAACAACAGAATCTAGAGCATCTTCAATACATTAATCATGAAGTCTGGAATACAATCTGCAATTACTAGACAGGTGAGAAAAAAGGAAAATGTGACCTAATGGAAAAAGTCAATTAATAAAGAACCACTCCAAGATGACCCAGGTTAGAATTAGCAGACAGGAATCCTAAAGCAACTACCATAGCTGTGTTCAAAGATATAAAGATAAATATGCTCCTAAAGAATGAACAAATGCGGCCGGGCGCGGTGGCTCAAGCCTGTAATCCCAGCACTTTGGGAGGCCGAGACGGGCGGATCATGAGGTCAGGAGATCGAGACCATCCTGGCGAACACGGTGAAACCCCGTCTCTACTAAAAAATACAAAAAACTAGCCGGGCGAGGCGGCGGGCGCCTGTAGTCCCAGCTACTCGGGAGGCTGAGGCAGGAGAATGGCGTAAACCCGGGAGGCGGAGCTTGCAGTGAGCTGAGATCCGGCCACTGCACTCCAGCCCGGGCGACAGAGCCAGACTCCGTCTCAAAAAAAAAAAAAAAAAAAGAATGAACAAATGCAAAACTTCAGCAGAGAAAGAAAAACTACAAAAATAACCAATTCTAAAACTGAAAAAAATATTTTAAAATTACACTGGATGCACTTAGCAGATTGTAAAACAACAAAAGAAAGGGTCAATGAACTTGAAAATGTATCAACAAGATTTCTAATTTGAAGAATGGGAAAATAGTGGGAAAAAAATGAACAGAGCTTCAGTGACCTATAGAACGTCAAAGCCAAATAAAACAGAGATGACTTTCTAAATTGAAAATGCTGTATTTAGGAAGCAAGAATCTAATTTAGGTGCAGTGGCTCATGTCTATAACCCCAGTACTTTGGGAGGCCAAGGTGGGTGGATTATTTGAGCCCAGGAGTTAAGAGATCAGCCTGGGCAACATGGCGAGACTCCATTTTTACAAGAAATTTCAAAATTAGCTTCGCACACATTGGTGCATGCCTGTGGGCCCAGCGACTTGGGAGGCTAAGGTGGGAATATCGCTTGAGCCCGGGAGGTCAAGGCTACAGCCGTAAGCCATAATTGTGCCACTGTACTCCAGCCTGGGTGACAGAGCAAGACCCTGTCTCACAAAAAAAAAAAGGTAAGACCTTATGTTCTCCATATGGTCCTATTTGGTCATAGGTAAAAACAATGTCTCTACAAAAAATACAAAAATCAGCCTGCTATGGCAGGGCATGCCTATGGCCATAGCTACTTGGGAGGCTGAGTCCCAAGCAGGATCGCCTGAAGTCCAGGAAGTCAAGGCTACAATGAGCCGTGAGTGTGCCACTGCACTCCTGCATGGGTAACAGAATGAAAGTCCCCCCGTCTCAAAAAAATAAAAAATAAAAAAAAAGGAAAATAATGTAATTTGGAGCATATGTATACACACTGGATGGTCCTGGGTATGTTTGAAGAACAAAGAGAAGACTGTAAGTTATTAGAGAAACGTTACAGACTGTTTTGACAGATTGGTACTAGAGCAGCTTTTGAGAACTGGCAAGCTCTGACTAGATGAAGCTGGTCTCAGAGTAGTGGCAAGGTGCTTCCGGTGCTACTAGGTAAAACAGGTCTCAGGGTTACAGTGGGCCATTTCTATAGCTGGAAATTAAATTTTCTTGTTGAAAATTTAATTTTTGGATCAGATGTTAAGTGCTCAAGTGCCTTTTTCCTCTGGACCCTAGATTCTGATTTAGTTGGGTGTTACAAGAATGACCTAATGTATAATTTTCACATGAACAATACCAAAAAGTACAACTTACATGTAACTGGAGTTCCAGGAATGAACAGGGTGGTAAAAATATTGAAGAAAACAATGGCCAGAATCCCCCCAAATTTGGTGAGAGTCAAATTTACAGATTCAAGAAATCCCGTGAACACCAGAGGATAGATAAGAAAGAACAAACAATTCTACACCTATACTCATTATAAAAACACTGAAAATCAAAGATAAAAAGTCCTGAAGATTGCCAGAAAAAAAACAACACATTACATAGAGAGGAACAATGATATATGAATGACTGCTAACTTGGAACCAGAAATAACGGGGCCCAGAACATAAAGGACAAGATTTTAAAGTGCTGAAAGGAGTGCCAATCCAGACTTTTACACCTGGTGAAAATACCATCTTAGAATAAAGGCTGAAACTGTAATACTGTAAAATGTATTTTTGGCCTTTGTCCATTTCCTGGCAAAAAGCTCCTAAAACCCCTGGAATCGCTGGAGTAATGAGTGTCTTCTGCATCCTAATGAGCTGACTGACTGGGGGCTGGTTGCCAGGGGAACCATCCTTTTGATTACAGAGTTTGAACTTTCACTTCCCCCTCCCACTTCCAGAGAGTGACTGAAAACTTAGTTATCACCAAGGATTTTAATACCTATGTAATGAGGTGAGGCTTCTGCAAAATTCCAAAATGTCTGAATTCTGGGAGCTTACAGATAGCTGAACTCTTGGAGGTTCCTGGAGAGTGGCCTGCCCCATTCTCCCAAACCTCATCCTAATGCATCTCTTCCATCTGGCTATTCTCAACGGTATTCTTTGTAATATCCTTTATAATAAATGGGTAAATTTAAGTAAAGTGTTTCCCTGAGTTCTGTCAACTGTTCTAGCAAATTAATTGACCAAAGAAGGTTAGAGGGACACCTGATTTACAGCTGGTCAGTCAGAAATCTAGGTAACAACCTACGACTTGTGACTGGAATCTCAAGTGGAGGGACAGTCTTATAGGCCCAAGCCTTCAGTCTGTGGGAGCTGATGCTCTCTCCAGGGAGACAGGGTCAGAAATGAGTTAGAGGACATCCAGCTGGTGTCCACTGGAGAATTTGCTGCAGGACAGATTGCTTGATATAGCATATCAAGTAATACATGTGGGATCACAGAACTGATCTGTATTGTAAGGGTACAGTAGGATAAACTGTGTTTTTATCCTACAGCCTTACATTTGGTGTCAGAAGTGGGATTTGCTAATGTACAGCCCTGGCTCACAGAAATGTGGTTTGTTCAGACAACTTGGGGAGAAAAAAAGAAAAGAAATACGCTGTTTGGGAATAGAAAGAACGAAAGGATAGGGGATGAGAAACTTTTGATTCCTAGGTGGCCACGTGGTCCCTCATGGTATGGAACGGGAGTTGGGCTGCACTCAGTTACTAAGGGTAAAAGTTACCAATGGAATTTAAAGATGGACTTAACTTTCACAAAGTAAATGTCTAAGAAAACGCACACTAATTTTAAGGAGAAATATTCAATCCCTTGGTTACTGTTATCCGTAACAGCTAAAATAAAGTGCTAGATCGGACCTTAATACAAGACCAACCTCAGATTTCAGTGACTGAGCTTTGGCCAGCAGCCTTAAAGCTGCCCCCCAAAGAGAAAAATTATGCAGAGACCTCTAATCTAACAGCCATGGTTACTAAGAAGGTAGTCAATGTGGGGAAAAGGCAAACCCAAGAAAACTGTTAAAACCAGTATCTAAAGCAGAAAAAAAAGAAAAGAAAAAAAAAGAAAAAAACAGTATCAGTAGTAGACATGAATTTTTCTCAAGAGTCAAAGTAAGCACTAGAGCTTTACCTTTTTCGCTTACTTTCAGGTTTTTATCAGTGGTCCAAATAGATGAGGTCATGTAAGTTAAAGAACCTCTGGATAATTTTGAGAGGTCTCTTAGCTCTTTGGATCCATTCTTACTGTTGGGATAAATCATGCCCCTAGTGTAGGAGTCAACATTTTAGGCTGTGCAGGCCATATGACCTCTGCTGCAACTACTCAATTATGCCCCTGCAGCACGAAAGCACCTATAGACAATACCAAAATGAATCAGCACAGATATGTGCCAATAAAACTTGATAAACTGTAAATTCTGAGTTTCATGTGTTTTTCATGTATCACAAATTTTTCTTCTAAAATTTTTTCCAACAATCAAAAAATGTAAAAACCATTCCCATAGAGTGGGCCATGCAAAAACAGGTGATGGGTCAGATTTGGCCTGCAGGCCACAGTTTGCAGACCTCTGCTCTCGTTCATTTTCTCTCTTGACTGCTCCCCAAAACTCAAATACACAAAATCCACTTCCAAATATGAGTATACCGAAAGTTAAGCATCAGGGCTTTGCTTTCAACTTTTTCACTTATACTACTAGAGTGTTTTTTTTTTTTTTTTTTTTTGCCCCCAACAACTGGGGGTTACGGATCGTATCTAAATGGAGGTGATATTATTATCTTTCAATAATCAGGGTAGTCATAGTAAAAAGACTTAAAAAAAACCCCACCCCACCAGCATGACTTAAGCTTGGCTTTTCTGTTTAGTGTGTTACTGTTTATTTCAATTATGAGAAAGAGAATGAAGGAGAAATTGGGCAAGACAATGGGGAGACAAATAACTTTTCCAACTTCCATGCAATAATCACCATACAGACTATAATAAAGTTGAAGGGATGGGGAGACAGTTGCCCATATGCCACTAAGTGGGACTCCTAAATTTCTGAAGTACGTCAATCTGCTTTCTCTTAAACAGCTACAAATGCTGGTGTCATCTGATGGCAATAAAAAAGTTAGAATTTGGATATAAATTTAGTGACTTTATCCGAATGATTAAATCTTAGGGAGGAAAGATCTTTTCCAACAAGCAATAGAACCTACTAGCAACTGGTTATATACTATTTCACTGTTTCTTTGAAAAAAATGTATTCAGGAGTTATGGTACCATGTACTGCTTGGGGTATAAATTCTATCTTCAATTTTTTTTGGTCTGCATTATTAAGGCTCAAATCTCCAATATTATTTTCTTTAATAAATAATTAGAACTTACCAACACAGAAAACATATGACAGAAACTTTTCTTTGGCCAAGACCCAGTATAATCTTATATTTGAATTAAAAAGTCATTTTTGAGGTTATGACTGTTTCCTAGCAAAAGAAAAGAAATGACAGTGTCTTATTTTGCTCATTCTAAACTTTAACAATATTAGCTAATTTTTCTATAGGCAGATTGTTACTAACGATGTGAGGAAAAATAGGTGAAGTACTCATATAACAACTTGATTTAACTCAGTGACAGTTTTCCTATTTACTAGTGCATAATCCAAAAAGTCAACAACTGAGCACAGTGCCTCATGCCTGTAATCCTAACACATTATGAGGCTATAGTGGGAGGATCGCTTGAGGCCAGGAATTCAAGACCATCCTTGGCAACACAGGGAGACCTATCTCTACAAAAAAATTAAAAAATTAGCTAGGCATTATGGTGCACACCTGTGGTCTTAGCTACCCGAGAGGCTGAGATGAGAGGATCGCTTGAGCCCGGGAGGTTGAAGCTGCAGTGAGCCATGGTAAGAGTAAGACCCTGTCTCAAACAACAACAACAACAACAACAACAACAACAAAACAAAAGCCAAAAAATTGATAAATAGCTTGTGTAAAGAACCAAAAAAAATGCATTAATATAGGACATTTACATCATTAAAAGTTATCTGTTTTGGCTGGGCAGGATGGGTCATGCCTGTAATCTCAGCACTTTGGGAGGCCAATACAGAAAGATCGCTTGAGCCCAGGAGTTTAACATAGTGAGACCCTGAGATATGGTTTGGATCTGTGTCCCCACCCAAATCTCATATCAAAATGTAAACCCCAGTGTTGGGGGTGGGGCCTACTGGAAGGTGACTAGATCATGGTGGCGGAGTTCTCATGAATGGATTATTGCCATCCCCTTGGTGCTATTCTTGTGATAGTTTTTCTAAGATCCAGTTGTTTAAAAAGTATGTAATACCTTCCCCCCCTTCCTCCTGCTCCAGTCACATAAGAGATGCCTGCTTTCGCTTCACCTTCTGTCATGATTCTAAGTTTCCTGAGGTCTCCCCAGAAGTAGAAGCCACTATGCTTTACGTACAGCCTGTAGAACCATGAGACAATTAAACCTCTTTTCTTTACAAATTACCCAGTCTCCCAAAAAATTTTTTTAAATTAAAAATATTATTTATTCCTGGATATCTGGTCCAACTTCTTACCATATACCTACCATTAAAAATAGGTGGGGAAAGCATTTGGAGATATAATATATGGTATTAAACCACTCTACCGCCACATGGTACTAATCACACTTTTATAATCTTATAATTATAAATTAACGCCATAGTAGAAATTAACCTCTGGGGTCAAAGGGATTAGTGACTGTCTTAGCTATGTCAAATGTTCAACATTTAATGAATAAAAAAAACATTTTATGCAATGTGAATTTCGATCATAAAATCAATTAGTATCTGGATAGTGACTATTTACATGTCTTCATATATTAATATACAATGCTCATTTTAACATAAGGACAATGAACAAGGCTTTGCCTTAGACTTTTTGTACTGCTGAAGACATTTACCAACACAAAATGACTAATGATTGCAACTTCACATGGGCACTACTTCTCCAAGTCTGTCACCTACAGCCTGGAGACTGTATTTATTACAAAGACAACAAAATTACATAAAAACCTAGTTGAGTCACAAATAAGTCAATACACAGAGTGACTTAAGCTTCTTAGGACATATTCTTCGTAATCATCCTCCTTGGACTGTTTTTTTTTTTGGGGGGGGGGACAAAGTCTCATTCTATCACCCAAGCTGGAGTACAATGGTGTATTCTCAGCAATCACAGCTCTCTGCATCCCCTCACCTCAGTCTCCGGGAGTATCTGGGACTAAAGGTGCACACCACCACGCCTGGCTAATTTTTGTATTTTTTGTAGAGACAGGGGTCTCCCTATGTTGCCTAGGCTGATCTCAAACTCCTGGGCTCCAGCAGTCTTCCTGCCTCAGCCCCTCAAATTGTTAGAATTAAAGGTGTGAGCTACTGCACCCAGCTGGACTGATTTTAAAGAACATAATCGTTGAACATTAGTGGTATCTACGGCAAACAAACAAGTGCTGAATTCCTAAAGAGTACTTTCTTCTGCTCAGCAAATTAAATCACTTTATTGCAAATCTACCAACAAAATTTTTTTGTTTAGCAACGCCTTTTCTCATTCACATGACAAAAGTAAATCTAAATTCAGGTTTAGGTATTTGTAGCAGACCATTAGCCTTCAAAGATTTAACAAAGTTTCTACTATTCACACCAACTCTCGGTAATTTCTTATTTTTCTGAGGGCATACATTGAATCATACAATTTTTTAGTGATGATGAACAAGTCACTTAGCTAGTGGATCAACCAAGGGCTACATCAACAGTCTGTTTTCTAGTTTGTCCAAATACTTTCATGGGGGAGTTACCTCTGCTTGCTTTATCAGCAAGGCAAAAAACTCTATAACAAAGAATAGTATTACTGACTCAACTATAATAAGAAAAAGTCAAGTTTTATGTTTTGAATGAAATTTGGCATAAAAATTAGTGTTGTCAACGTACAGACTTACAGAAATAAAAAATCTCCTTGCAAGACCCTATTAGCTCAAAGCTCAAATACTTTAATTAAATGTTTTATTCCAACCTCATCATTTAGACAAATCTACATATGTGCAAATATAAGACTTCTGTTCCATTAAAATTCTCTGAAAGGGGAATTACCATATATTTGGGCCTTTACAAAAGTCTCTCATCTTATAAGGCACCGTCTCAACTGACTTATTTGAAGAATCAAAATACTGCTGAAGAAAAGTTGCCTTATTTTGAAAAATATACTACTTAGAGAAGATCTACACACTAAACGGCCTCAATCTATGCTGGGTTTTGATGCTTTAGGTATTGCCTGAAAGAAGCAGGTCAAATAATTGAGATGGAAATGAAGATGACAAGCTTTAGAAAACTTTACATAACACAAAAAGTGGTTTTTTGGGGTTTGGTACTTTTTTTTTTTAAGGCAGGGTCTCACTATTGCCAAGGCTGGAGTGCAGTGGCATTGATCATGGCTCACTACAGCCTTGAACTTCTGGGCTCAAGTGATCCTTCTACTCAGTATCCTAAGGAGCTGGGGCTACAAGTGCATACCACTACGCCCAACTAATTTTTGCATTTTTTGTAGAGACAGGGTTTTGCCATGTTGCCCAGGCTGGTCTTGAACTCCTGAACTCAAGCGATCTGCACCTTGCCTTGGCCTCCCAAAATGCTAGGATTACAGGCATGAGCAAATGTGCCTGGCTTAAAAAGTGGTTCTAAAGTCAAAGATACATTATAATTTTTTTTTTTAAGAGACAGGGTCTTGCTCTGTTGCCCAACATGGAGCACAGTGACATAATCAGGGTTCACTGTAGCCTTGACCTCCCAGGCTCAAAGGAACCTCACATCTCAGCCTTCTGAGTAACTCGGACCACAGGTGCCACCAGGCCTGGCTAAATTTTGGGTGCATGTGTGTGTGGTACAGATGGGGTCTCACGATGTTGCCCAGGCCTATCTTGAACTCCTGAGCTCAAGGAATCCTTCCACCTCGGCCTCCCAAAGTGCTGGGATTACAGGCATGAGTCACTACACCTGGCCTAGAATTCCTGAATTATTTTGTTATTTAAAATGTGACATCATCCTAATAGTGGAGTAAGACATTATATGACTCATAATGTAATGTAATATGAAACAGTACCACCACATATGAAGAACTGCCTTCAAAAAACACTAAGCTTCAATCTAATATTATAATAAAACTACTGATCCAAATACATATTTATGACATAAAATTTTGAAAGGGGGGAAGCAGATTACATAGACTGTGGTATAGGACTAAATGTCAAAAAAAACTGTGTAAGCCTTGTTTGAATCCTGCTTCTCACAAACCAGCTATAAAGACTTTTTTGAGAAAAATTAGAGAAACTCAAATATAGAATGAGTATTAGATAACAGTAAGGAATTCTATTAGTTACGATACTAGCAAGAGGATTGGGTTTGTTTTTTGTTAAGTCCTCATCAGTGAGAGCATTTATGCTTGAAACGGCATATTGCTTGGGATTTACTTTGAAATACTCCTTCAAAAAGTAAAATATGGGTATAAATAAGATTTCACACAATGTTGCATACGGAGGGTAGCTCTCAAGGGTTCACAATACTTACTATTCTCTCTATGTGTTTGAAAGCTTCCATAATAAAAATGCTAGGTGGTTAGAAAAAAATAAAGTTTAATAAAATACATATAGTTGTCTGACAGAAAGCCACATAAGGCAGGTATGGTATCTAAGCTGGGCCTTGAAGGTCAGTTACACAATTTGGACAAAAATTGTTTTAAAACATTTATAAACTGCAATTTTATAAAGGGGGTTACTCTTTATTCACTTAGGGTCCAAGCCTTCATATAAACTTAATTTCACTTATTACTTCCTCAACCATACTTTTGACTAGTGTATGAAAATGTTTCCTAAAAACTTATTTCCAAATGGGTACAAATTTTAGAGACTAATTTTTAATCAGACAACTTTCCCCCAAAGAGAATAACAACAGAAATTTTATTGAGCGCCCCATTTTATGCCACAAATTGTACCAGGCACATTATATATAATTCTCACTACAATCCAGCAAAGTAGATACTGTATCATTACTTTGCCAATTTCCCTACCCTAATATACAAAGCTACTAAAATGGTAGAGAACATAATACTACCAAAACTCCAAAGCCCATGCTCTTTCCCATACCAACCAAGCATAAGCCATCACTCAAGCTAATGCCAATTACACTACTCTCCAAAAGCCGTGGTGGCTCATGCCTGTAATCCCAGCACTTTAGGAGGCTGAGGCAGGTGGATCACCTGAGCTCAGAAATTCGACACCAGCCTGGCCAACATGGTAAAATCCTGTCTCTATTAAAAAATACAAAAATCAGCCGGGTGGGGTGGTGTGTGCCTGTAATCTCAGCTACTTGAGAGGCTGAGGCAAGAGAATCGCCTGAATCCCGGAGGCGAAGGTTGCAGTGAGCCAAGATTGCGCCACTGCACTCCAGCCTGGGTGACAGAGCAAGATTCCGTTTCAAAAACAAAACAAAACAAAACAAAACCACCTGGACAACTCTTTACCATTTATCCCTTCATGTGCAAATCCCACAAATCCCTCAAAGTCTGGCTCAAATGCAGCTTTCCCTAAAACTGACCCCATACAATCTTTCTCTTAATTCACACGGAATTTAACTGGTATGTTGCCGTATTACTAATATATCTTGCCCATTAAATTTTAAAACTTCTCTAAATCATAACTAGGAAAGAAAAAAATTACACACAATCTCACCAACTGTTCTGGTTATGCCAGTGTTCCATGAAATGTTCCTAGTTATGAGGGAGGTCAAAAGGAATACTAAGAATATAGTAATAAGGAAGGGAAATGATACAATACAAATATTCCAGGTTATTACATGAAAAGGGAACGTGAAAACCAATCTCTGCTCCTATCATCCTAGTTTTGTAAAAACAGGATGCAAGCATATATGCGCCGAGTCACACGTAACCATTAATAATGGTCACACCTAGAAAAAGGATATGCATTATTTTTACATTACATTTGATAGTTCTTAACTCCTAGAATGTTTTCCACACACTAGTTATAACTTTAGAAATACTTAAAATACATACATGATAAAATCACAGCACATTTATATAGTTCTTATAGTCATGTTAACTTGGAAATCAATGGCTTTATATATGGTAGCACCCAAATATTTAATAAATTAATAATATGCCACATCTAAGCACTAAAAAATAAGTCATTTCTATAGCTTATTTCAAAAAAAAAATGTTTACTACAATGTATGAGCAAGACTAGATTTTTCCTAAATACACTTACATACAGGATATGTATCATGACTTGCAAATAAATTACAGTAGTTATGTAATTCTGCATGCAAGGTGGTACATGTCTGTAATCTCAGCTACTTGGGACACTGAGATAGGAAGTGGGACACTTGAGACCAGGAGGTGGAAAATGACCAGGGTTAACTCATCTCAAAAAAAAAAAAAAGGAAAAAAAGTACAATAAAATATCTAAACAAACATCACTTAAAAGAAAAATATTTTCAATTTTCATTTCAGTCTTGTTTGAAAGCTTCCAACCATTTTAGAATACAAAAGAATTTACGTGTACACTCAATATCTACTACAGTAAATATCATTAGCCTTACTTTTATGACACCAGGTTTTTAAAAAGCAAAGCCCAGTTTGTAGACATAAATATTCTCTCACCATCTAATTTAAAAGAAAAAAGAAAAGCAGACCGGACGTGGTGGCTCATGCCTGTAAGCCCAGCACTTTGGGAGGTCAAGGCGGGTGGACTATCTGAGGTCAGGAGTTCAAGACCAGCCTAGCAGACATGGTGAAACCCTGTCTAGTAAAAATATAAAAATTAGCCAATTTTGGGGGCACACACCTGTAATCCCAGCCTCTTGGGAGGCTGAAGCAGGAGAATCACTTGAACCTGAAAGGCGGAGGTTACAGTGAGTCGAGATCATGTCACTGTATTCCAGCCTGGGCGACAAGTGAAACTCTATCTCAAAAAATAATAAATAAAAGAAAAACACAGGATAAGTATTTACAAATGTCATTTCATCTAGGTTAGTTCTATCCTACTCTTGATAAATTCCTCAATGTAAAAAAATTAAAAAAAAATAAAAATAAAAACAGGGCCAATTAAATCATACATTTAATTTATAGTCAATATATTTGACAGTATGCTGTGATAAACATGATTTATGTATTTCTAGCTTTCAAAGTATTTTAGTACTGTCCTTTGCTTTGTAATGTATTCTTTAACAGGTTAGGGAAGGAAGAAGTGGTTAAAAAAAAAAAGTCATTACTCCTATCATCCAAAAATATTGTTGATATGAATTCAGAAAATACCAATGGAGGTGAAAATATGCCAGTTCTATAGAATGCTGCATTTCACTCCAACAGCAATGTAAGATAGGATTAATCACAAAAGAAAGCTAACTCTTTGGTGCCAAAGTTTAACTACCTGGGTAAAATACACAACGCTAAGATGCGGAATGGATCAGAGTTCCATCTTTCTCAGTACATATATGGTGAGGACCTGATAACTGACTCCCAGAAGACTAAATGCACTAACAGATGTAGTCTGAAAACTCTTCATGTACCCCTCAGGGATAGGAGCACCCCAATTTTGAGATCACTAGTTCTCAAACACTTACAACACACATCAGAGTCCAGGTAGGAGGATTTTATAAACTACAGTTGCTCAGGTCCCACCTGCCAAAGGCTGGCTTGAATTAATCTGGGCGGCAAGACAGGCAGAATTTTCTTAGTATTCTTTAAGCTCTCCAGGTGATGCTTCCCCTGTGCAGATAGGGTTGAAACACTCATACATCACCATATGGCTAAGGAATGTATCCACAAACACCCTAGAAGTTTCCCAACTAAAAAATTTTGTTAGTATCAATCATCATGGTGTAACAGAAATCAGAATCAAAAGACCTAGCATACAGTTCCAGGTTGGCCACTGACTAGCTAAATGAACTTGATCTCATTTGTCCGTTTGCAAATGGAAACAACAATGCCTCCCTCTTAGGGCTGGTTGCAAAGATTGAGGTAACACATGAAACTGAAATGCAAGTGCTTTCTAGAGAATTAATGACACATCAAACTGAACTTTTTATTTGTTTAAAAACCAATATAAAATTCTCTGGACTGGGCACAGTGGCTCATGCCTGTAATCCCAACACTTCGGTTGGCCAAAGCAGGAGGACTGCTTGAGTCCAGGAGACCAGCCTAGGCAACACAGTGGGGGCCATAGCTCTTACCTGCACACCACCCACTCCCCATCCCCGCAAAAAAAGAAAATATTTTGACCCAGAAGTTTCTCTTTTGGAAATTTACCTTAAACAAACAGCACCAACACAAATGAATTAACTATATAAAGATATTTACTGCAGCACCACTTATATGGTAGTACAAAATTTAAAAAATAAGCTAAACTCAACAACAGAAAAAAGTTAAAACAATGAGCCATTACAAAAATTACAAGTAATTAAAGTTATATGTAAAATGTCCATGATATTAAGTAAAAATACCAAGTTGCCTAATGTGTATCATATGATCCCATTTTTGTTCAAAGAAGGAGCGGGGCAATGTATGACTATATATGTTTGTGGGAAGTATGAAAAAATAAACACCTCACTCAACTTTGGTAAAGGAGAAGGTACTGTTGGCTTTATCTTTGTATTTCTGCATGTTGCTAAGACTTACTAAAGTTAGCAAAGTAAATTTCTTAAAATGTCCTATATAAATACAGCTTAACTGCATTACAGTTTGGAAACTATCGAAGTACAAAAGTTATTGTGTTACTTTTTGTTCCTATTAGTATTAGGCTGAGAGTTCAACAAATGAAGACTTGTTTCACATGGCTCTTAGTAATTTACAATTGTTACATGCTATCAATTAGAATTAATACCTCACCAAGGAAAAACAACTTAAGAGATGTTAACTAGAGGCCTGGTACGGTTGTTCAAGCCTGTAATCCCAGCACTTTGGGAGGCCAAGACGGGTGGATCACTTGAGGTCATGACTTTGAGACCAGCCTGGCCAACATGGTGAAAGGCCGTCTCTACTAAAATACAAAAATTAGCTAGGTGTGGTGGCAGGCACCTGCGATCCCAGCTACTAGGGAGGCTGAGGCAGGAGCATCGCTTAAACCCAGGAGGTGGTGGTTGTAGTGAGCAGAGATTGTGCCACTAAACTCCAGCCTGGGCAACAGGGGAAGACTCCGTCTCAAAACAAAACAAAAACAAGAAAAGAAAAAGAAATGTTAACTAAATTGTAACAGAACTAAAGGAAGAAATCTGAATGCATGGTCTGAGACAACTGGAGAAAAATAACAATTTTAAGAAGCAGACTTTAATGCAGTTTCTTTAGAATTTTCCTAAGTATGCTCCTTATTCACTAACTCAGTGTTCTCAGAAATAAGTGGTCCCTTGTCCGATACATTTCAGGTATGCTGCTCAGTAGCACCCACCTCCTCTTTTGCAAGCTCTGAGTACATGTTCAATCTTTCCTTCCTTCTGTTACTGGCTCCAAGAAATTCTACAATTAAAACTTTAACCTTAACCCAGTATTACCATAACTTTTCTATAAATGTTAACACAAATACATTTTATGTAGTGTTTCTAGTCATTTCCAAGACAACTTAAAGAAAAATGAATGTGAGGTATGAAACATATTCAATTTTCTCATAACACTGGGTAGAACAGAGATTTAATTTTTGTCTAGGAAAACCCTAACTTATGGTTAAAAGCTTTGAAATATATTTAGTTTGTTATGACTTATGAATGGTCTAAGAAATATATATGAATTGGATAAATCTTTGAAGTAAAAAGGAATCATTTAGGTGATTAGTATGCATTCTGGTTTTTAAAGTTCCTCAAGTAATCAAGAAAAGCTTTGAACTGGTTAACTTTAAAGTGAGATGAAATGACCAAGCCAATTTCCTAAAGATACTTAAGTTTTAAAAAGGCAAGTAGTTACATCAAAAACACCACCAAACATCTAGGTAGAAATGTATGAAGAGAAACCAAATCTGTGTTAGTTTCAAGGATTAAGTATTAAATCATATATATATTTACAGACAGGGTCTTACTCCGTCTCCCAGGCTAGAGTGCAGTGGTGCCATCACAGCCTCCAAACCTGGGCTCAAGCAATCCTCCTGCCTCAACCTCTAGGGTTACAGTAGTGCCACACTATGCCCAGCTAAATTATATATTTTTAAAAGGGTCTATGTTTAAAAAAAAAAATCTTCAGTATAATTTAAATAAAACTTACTTCATTCACTTAAGCAAATGTTTGGAAGATGGCAGACTACCTTAAAGGAAATACACAAAATAACAAACAAAAAAATTAGCTGGGCATATTGGTACATGCCTGTGGTCCCAGCTACTCAAGAGACTGAGGTGGGAGGATCACTAGAGTCAGGGAGGTCAAGGCTGCAGTGAGTCATGTTCACACCACTGCACTCCAGCCTGGGTGACAGAGACCTTACCTCAAAAAAAAAAAAAAAAAAAAAGAAAAAGAAAGTTTCTAAATAAAAATAACTAAACAATTTATTAAATAAAATAGCAAATAAACTAGTAAGTTTAATGCTAACTAGTTGTCCTAGTAATTGTACAAACAGTGGGTATGTACAATTCTCATTATCCAGAGAAAGAAGTCATACCAACCCCTTAGATGCAACCTTATTCTTAACACTAAGCTTTAAAAGAAATTTCTGTTGGGCATGGTGGCTTGGACCTATAATCCTAGTATTTTAGGAGGCCAAGGCAGGAGGATTGTTTGAGTCCAGGAATTCAAGACCACCTGGGGCAACAAATTCGAGACTAGCCAAGGCAACACTGCGAGATCTTGTATCTACAAATAATACAAAAGTAACTAGTTGGGTATGATGTTGTGCGCCTGTAGTCCCAGCTCCTCAGGAGGCTGAAGTGAGAGAACCGCCTGAGACTGGGCAGTTGAGGCTGCAGTGAGCAGTGACTTCGCCACTGTACTCCAGCCTGGGCAACAGAGTGAGACACCTGCCCTCACCCCAGTCTCAAAGCAAAAAAAAGCAATTTCTTAAGTGGAGCATTATTGAGGCAATAGAGTTGTAACAGAAAATATCTTCAACATTCCCATTAACAGATACAAAGTTTCATAGTCTTGTTTTTTTATTTTACTTTATTTTGTTTTTTTGAGACAGGGTCTCACTCTGTTGCCCACGCTGGAGTGCAGTGGCTCAATCTTGGCTCACTGCAATCTCTGCCTCTTGGGATCAAGAGATCCTCGTGCCTCAGCCTCCCAAGTAGCTGGGACTACAGACTGGAGCCACCATGCCCAGCTAATTTTTGCGTTTCTTGTAGAGATGGGGTTTCATCACGTTGCCCAGGCTGGTCTCAAACTCCTGAGCTCAAGCAATATACCTGCCACGGCCTCCCAGTGTTAGGTGCCCAGCCTCATAGTCTTTCTTATAGTCAGTTCCTCAAGGAAAAGTCAAATACCTAACTCCTAATATAATCCAGGAAAACTACACAGTAATTCTCTAAGGCTTTCCAAGGACAGCATGATTGTCTAAATCATCCTAAATTACAATCCTGGACTGTCCATATTAGATAAAGGACTTCAATCTGGTGGGTTTCTACCTATCTCTCCTTTGTCATCCTCCTCCCTATAACTGCACCTTAAGCTCTGCCATTCCCCCCATCAGGATTACTACAGCTATTAATCCCTCTGGCCGAATGCCACTTCACCCATCTCGGGACTAAATTTACTTCTATAATATTTTAAGATTCCGCTTTACCTCCTGTGGAAAGTTTTTCCTGTTTCTGCAGTCTCTACCTACATGTGTCCACAGCACTTTTTGGGGGGGGGGGAAGGGGGGAGACAGGGCCTCTGTCACCCAGCCTGGAATGCAGTGGCATGATCACAGCTCCCTGCAGCCTCAATCTCCTGGATTCAAGTGACCCTCCCACCTCAGCCTCCCAAATAGCTTGGACTATAAGTGTGTGCTATCGTGCTGGACTAATTTTTAAATTTTTTGTAGAGACAAGGTCTCCCTATGCTGGCCAGGCTGTTCTTGAATTCCTGGACTCAAGTGATCGATTGTCCTGCCTCAGTTTCTCAAAGTGTTGAGATTACAGGCATGGACCCCTGTGCCCACACCACAGCACTTTTATAATACCACCTCTGTGGCAGGCTAGCATGCTACACTGTAATCACAATTTTAATCCTCTTTCTCTCTACTTTCCTATAAAGGCCTTAAAAACAAGGACCACATATCACCATTATCACCAACACCTAAGGACAGTGTGTGGCACATGATATGTCTGCAACTCTCAAAAAAAAAAAAAAAAAGTGTGGGGCAGGGCACAGTGGCTCACGCCTGCAATCCCAGCACTTTGGGAGAACAAGGTGGGTGGATCACTTGAGGTCAGGAGTTCAAGACCAGCCTGGTCAACATAGTGAAACCCTGTCTCTGTTAAAAACACAAAAATCAGCCAGGTGTGATGGTGGGCACCTGTAATCCCAGCTTCTTGGTAGGCCGAGGCAGCAGAATTGGTTGAACCTGGGTGGCTGAGGTTGCAGTGAGCAGAGATCACGCCTTTGCACTCCAGTCTGGGCGAGAGCGAAACTCTGCCTCAAAAAAAAAAATTGTGCAGGTTTCTGGTAGTCTAGCTTGATGAAAAGACAACATGTTAATATTCAGACTACAAATGGACTGAATATCCATACTCCATGAATATTTTCTCAGCCACGATTCTGAAAGAACTGGCAAACAATTTACCTTTAGCAAGAGCCTAGAGCACTCCTACTTTTGCTAGTGCAGGATGCACATAATTTAGATACTAAAACGAGGGCACCTAAGACTCTTCTTTGGATAAAAATAAATTACACTTCCATGGAAAGGTGGCCCAAGAAAACACCTATAGGCAAAATCTGGAGCCATTATCCTCTCACCTTCAAAACATAATTATGTTCATGTTGAATTGGTTTTAAAGATTCAAGTTTTATCACAGATAACTGAATGTTTTTGCATGTAATTACGCTAAAAGTACTGATAAGCTACTATGGAGATGTTTTTAATAAATTAACTTAAAAATGACGTGGTCATCAAAATGGAAGATACAAGCAGTTCCCATCTGTATACATTTTTGGTATTTATAAAATCATACAATACAATCCACATTTTTTTCTTCCTACAGTTTGCTTCATTTGACTGCCTAAAAAAGACCTATACTTAGGGGCACTCTGCCTCTAACACTCATTTGCCTTCTTTAATGTCTGAATGCATAAGACCAATTGCATCTTTCTCTCACTGATCTTAACTGTTTCAGAAACTGCCTAAAGTCAGGGATCACCACTCTGAGATCCAGAACTTGTTACTCTTGTCATAAGATGGCTACTACAATAAAACAGATCAAAGAGCTATCCTCAAACCAGGTTCCCTACATTAACGTATTTTTCCCCAGAACTAAAAAAAAATGTAAATAATCCTTCCCTACTGCCCTGCCATGACCACACTGTATGTGTGTTGGCAGTCAGCTGCAGGTTCCATTTCCCCAGGCAGTATTGACTAGGTGGTTTTGAGTACAGTTTCACAGCCAATTGCACCAGGTCCCTTCCAGGAAACATTTTAGGGTGCTACTGTGGTCCCAACATATTTTGCTCCAAATAGTGATGACTACTTTTTTGTTTCCTGTCCCATTTGCAGTCAATCAAACCATCTAACAATTCAATTACCTCCCTTCTCCTTTTACACTTCATGCTACTTCTTTTTTTGCACTTGCCAGCTACAGAGATAGACATACAAGGTGTGTACATTTGGATATTTCCCAGTACTCTATTCTAAAATCTTTTATTCCTCCACAAGAGAATGGTGAGAGAGTAAGAAGTGAAAATCTACAATACGCAACCTGAAAATGGATGGGATTCAGTAGCTAAACTTGCAGAATAGAGCTTAATGAAACTATGCTTTTGCCAACATGCTTAAATAAACAATCTTTTAAAAAATTCTTTAAAGCACTTAAGAATATAAAAAGGAACCAAGCAAAGGTCAAACAAAACTTTTAATACTTGTGTTTAATTAGGCATGCCTTGATTTTTCATTTAAAAAGATAAATCTCTTTATCTTTGTTATTTGAAGAAAGTCACTAAGGGAAAAAAAAACACTTAACATGTCTCTAAACATAATGCTACATGAAATTCCAAAAGCATTTATCATGCACCTACCTAATAATTCTATACAGCATTTCACTCACTGGAAAAGCTTGAAAACAGAAAACTTTTTCAACTACAAAAGCAATTAAGTTTTAAATAAAAACTGTCTCCTGTCTATATTGCCAAATATAAAAATCACTATTAAAATATTAGCTCCTAAATGATAGGGTTTGAGGAAACCTTTTTCCACACCAGAATTCAGAACTGACTGAAAGACACAGTAGCTGGACTTGTGCTAATCCAAAGATTTCCTTTACTACCGATAAAGTCACAGTGGAGGCATAATTTAGACCTAGGCCAAGAGGGCGTCCTAACAACACACTCCATAATTATTTTAACCCAGTCACAAGTAGCACTGGACAACTACCGTCCTCTGGAAATGAGGAGTCTAACTTTGGTATTCTCATGAAAAAGCAGGGCAAATTAAGTGCTTTCTGCAGGGAGAAGACTCCTAGAGAGAGAGAGAGAGAGAGAGGAAGGGGCTCAGCCATATTTCATCAGCCTTCCCTCTTAAAAACTCATCAAAGCGAAGTGAGAAGGTAGGAGAAGGTAGGACAAAAGCAACAAGTTAGACTATTTTAATGCATTTCCTAAAAACAGCAAGGGTCTGTCACTGCGGCTCATGCTTATAATCCCAACATTTTGGGAGGCCAAGGCGAGAGAACTGCTTGAGCCCAGGAGTTTGAGACCAGTCTGGGCAACATAGCAAGTCTCGCCTATATTTAAAAAAAAAAAAAAAATTAAAGAAGAAAAGCAAGAAATATACTTAATATGCCACAAACCAATTTACCTGGTTATAAGTATAATTTTTATCTTAATCACACCTGTTAGTAAAATGGTCTCAAGCTGTGACTGCAGCCATGCAGACAAAGCCATGTGAGAATCAAATATTTGGATATTTTAAGTACCTGCAAATTTTAAGAATATGAAAAAATACAAAGTGTTTCCATATCCTGGAAACCCAACAAAGTATTTAAGTTAGGAAGTATGTAGAACTTGAGTTTAGGAGACAGGAACCCACTTCCACTTAAAATTATGCAGTTCATGTTAGGTTCTATAAAAAGGAGACAGCTTGGTTACTGAAAAAAATGGGCTGTCGATTTCACACCTGGCCTGAATCTCTGGTCATAATTACTTTTGTTAACTAAGATAAGTACAAACTCAGGAAGGCAAATTATCTTTCAACACCAGAAAGGTTTATAAACAAGCCCGGTGCGGTGGCTCACGCCTGTAATCCCAGCACTCTGGGAGGCCGAGGCGGGAGGGATCGCTTGAGCTCGTGAGTTGAGCCTAGGCAACATAGTGAGACCCTGTCTACAAAAATGCAAAAATTAGCCGGGCGTGGTGGCATGCGCCTGGAGCCCCAGCTACAGCTACTCGGAAGGCTTAGGTGGAAGAACAGTTGCAGCCCGGGACGCGGTGGCTGCAGTGGGCCGAGATCTCACCACCTGCACTCCAGCCTGGGCGACAGAGAAAGACCCTGTCTCAAAAAAGAAAAAAAGACTTATAAACAAGTATGGAATGCTTAAGAGAAACAAAATCCAAGTATTATGTGGTAATTCATATACAGTATTTGTAATGCCTGAGAATTGAGTCTAAAGTGACAGCTTTGTAAGAACAAATTAAAAGTCAGTAATTTAGGCTCTTTTTAGAAGTTGAAATCTTGCTAAATACTGGAACACCTAAGAGAACTTTGGACTCAAATTAAGGAAAGCATGTGTTAAACACAGCTTAAATTGTTGGAATATGCTTAAGATTGTTACTGGCAATTATAACTCAAAATAGCTAGACCTGTAAACAGAATAAAAAACTGGACCTAAATCCTCAAGAACCAGGTTTCTGAAATATAACTTTATTTTAAAAATTATCGTAAACATTTTCTGCATACAAAAACTGCCCTCATGGACACCAAGAAAATTCTACACAATGCAATTTCACCAAAAATCGGAATTTTAAAGAAATTCTTGCAGCACGGAAAATGCCATCATTTACTCATGATGATTGAGCAAATGAAGTAAATCATTGTTAAAAGGAGGCTAAGAATAGAAACAAATCGAAAATATTCATTTTTGTTATTTTTTTCTTTACAGGATTCCTTAAGTCATCTTCCAATACTCCAGGTCACATGGCGAAGAGTCACCTATTAAACACGAAATCTAACCATTAAACAAGCTTTAAAAATCCTTCGGTAACTCCCTTTATTAAAACTGTTTTCTTGACATACAATACCTTTACAGGTATTACATTTCTCTTCAGCGTGTACAAACATTTTTCTCATGTTTTCCTTCACCAAACATCTGCCCCCAGTTTTCTCAACAAGTAAAAATTTCGAAGTACTAAGTCCTAACATGATGCTTTCAAAAGTTTACGTATGTTAGAATAAAAAGCTAAGTTAAGTAGGTTTTCTCTAGCTGTGTTCTCAGAAACAACACTTTTACACGTGTTTGGGCACAAAACTTTAAACATCTTCCCCAAAATCTGACCCAATTCAGATACAAAACTACTGCTCAAATAGCA
This sequence comes from Theropithecus gelada, assembly GCF_003255815.1. Classification (NCBI taxonomy): domain Eukaryota; kingdom Metazoa; phylum Chordata; class Mammalia; order Primates; family Cercopithecidae; genus Theropithecus; species Theropithecus gelada. The sequence continues at coordinate 40,629,820 of NC_037681.1, forward strand.
GAAGCCGCTAATCTTGTCTTTGGTTACAAGTTACATATTTTTCTATCGAAATCCGTTCCTATAGTAAAACATCACCTAAACAAGGCGAATCCAAGTCACTGCTTCATACCTACATCTGTCCACGGCAAGCTTTTCCCGGACACACTCGGGCCTTTGAAAATGCCCACACTTGTTTTCATAAACCCACTCCTTCCTCTTCACCCACTTGCAATCCGCATGCTTCTCTGGGGCCACCCGGCCTCTCCCCTACTTTCCGAAACCCAGGGCCGACAGCTCAGTCTCTAACCTCCAGTCCGCCGAATCTAGGGGAGAACGGGGTCGGCGCCCCAGGCCCCCCAGGCGGCGGCCCAGCGGAGGGAAGGAAGCGGGAAAGCGGTCGGACGGGAGCCCCCTCCGCCGCGCGCGCACACCCCCTTCCGGCACCCCTCCCCCTGCATTGTGCGAGCTGGCCACAGGCCGCACCGGCCCGGGCACTCAGCAGGCCCCGTCCGCCCTCCCACTGATGATAGGCTCCCGCCGACGCTGCCGCACAAAGCCCAGGGAGCCACCCCGGCAGCGCCACAGGACCGGAGAAAGAGCGAGCGCGGACTGACTTACAGGGCTGCTGCGGCCGCGCTGCCTCAGCCGGGGACACCGACCGTTGGGCACACGGCGGCGTCGCTCTTGGCGGTCCTCCCCCTCCTCTGCCTTCGGTGGCGGCAATGTCTTCTTTCTCCACCTACCACCCTCCCCCCCCACCCCACCTCCTCCTTCTCCTCCCCCTCCTCCTACGAACCACCGAAGTACCGAGGGTGAGACACAGAGACTCACAACAACATGGCTGCCACCGCCGCCTCCCCTCCCCTCCCCCCCGCCCACCGGGCGCCCGCAATGCATCCCGGGAGAAAGGGGAGGGGGAGCTCTCACCGAGGCGCGGCTCCTTTCAATGCCTTGCGTCCCAGCTCCCGCGCTACTGCCGCGCGGGCCGGGGGCGCCCTGCGCGTGCGCACGTTCTCCGCGCTCTCACGTGTTCGGCCGCCTCTCCGGCGTGCCCTCCCCCGCCCTCACCTTGCGGGCTCGCGTTTCCCCCCTGGGCTCTGCCGCGGCGCCGGGAGCGCGCGCCGGGCTGGGACAGCGCAGGCGTGCTGTTGCCAAACGCTGTGTTCGACTGTCTTACCGCGTGGGGCCTCGACTTCTGAATCTTCTCACTCTCGGCTTCCTACCCGGTTGCTCATTGTTTTCCCCCAACTGGGTGTGCGGGTGTCCGCGCCCGCGCCACCCACCTTGGGGTACTCCTGGCATTTCGCTTCCGGAGTGCTGGCGCCCGCAAGAGCCGGACGTTAATTCAGGCCTTTAGCTTTCACCCAGTACCTCCGCACGAGACGAGGGAGATGCATTTGGAGGTAGAAGATTGTACCCCGTGAGAGGGCTGTCACTCTTCTCGTCGTTGCACCCCAGGCAGGTGGAGCCAGCTCTCAGCAAATTGTCGGCCCCCCCAGTGCTTGGTCCCGGTGCACACAAAGGAAACTCATGTCGTTCTCCAGCTGGGCCAGTGATTCTCACTCGTTGGCTGTTTCTTTTTCTCGGGTACCAAGCGCTGTTTCCTTCCCGATTTACAGGCTGGTTGGAAACCCCAAATCTGCCTTGCTGTCCTGGCCCCCCGTGCAAAGCAGTGGTGATTCCAGGATTCTAACCTAACCTGCTCCAGGTCACACAGCTGTAATAGGCACCGTGTCTGATATGTTCTTGATGGTTTGCACAGCTCCTGGCTCTCCTGACATGCTGCAATTCGTAAAGATTCAGGACCTCCCTTATACTTTGCTTAATGTATGTATTCCCTGGGCGACTGTGAGCTCCACGAGGGCAAGGACCTTGTGTTTTGTTTTACACTGTGCCCTCAAGTGCCTGTTGAATACATGGGCTCTTCGGTTTTTAACTATTACTGAAAAATGTCTGACATTGAAATCCATCCCAAGCCCCTACCTTAGACTCATATTTCAGGCTTCTAGATATTTTCACTTGAATGTTCTTGTCGCCAAGCATGTTAAAAACTGAAGTCACACCCATCCCCTACCCCCCACTCTTGTACTGTCTCTATAGTTGGCAGTGCCACCACCTATTCATTCCCCAAATTACCCCTCTGAGAACCATCCTTGTCTCTTCCTTTTATCCCCGACTCCAAATATAAATAACTTACCAAGCCTCGCAGATTTTTACTTCCCAAGTAATTCTGGAGACAGTCTCTTCCTCTGCCTCCTCACTAATACTAGCCTTGCTTCCCAGGTCTGGATTTCTGTAGCTGGCTCTTAATCAGCTTTCCTGTCTCCAGTCTCACTCCCTCCAATCAGTTCTGCTCACTGCTATCTAAAATGCAAATCCAATTCCTGGCGCTCAGGCCTCTGCTTCAACCATCTCATTGCTCCCCATCACCCACGACAGCATTTCCCTAGTGTGCTGCGTTCAGTATTAATAGATATTCCTTTAAGAAATGTCTCACAATCAAGTAAGAATGGGAGATACTGGGGTGTACACATTTTGCCTTCCTTCTCCTTTCCCCTCCATTAAGCTGATAATAGCAGAAGGGTCTTTATATACAGTTGCTTAGTGTGGGTGAAACTAGATAAATCCATCACAGGCTGTCCCTTAGAGTATGGAATTAGGACTAAGACCCCAACCTCCAAAGTCTCTTGGACCTGGGATCCCTTGGGCAGACTCGTTCCATCCTGTAAGACAGGGAACCTGTAGAAAAGAGTGGAGTTGAGAGAGAAAAGGAGAGTGCTGACAATGTCTCTCTGTCACATGTTCCTGTGTCTGGCTGGCTGCCTCTACCCTTGGAGTCTGAGCCACATTCCTGGATCCTTATAATAAATTCTGCTTCTTTACTTAAGCTAGATGAAGTGAGTTTCTGTTACAACCAAGAGTCCTACTAAAAGCCATGTGTATGCTATAGTTATTTGTTTGGTGCTTACAACATGCAAGCACCAAAGCACTTTCCATACATTGTCTCATTTAGTGTTCCAGATATCCCCATGAACAAGGCCAGCTTCAGCACAGACACGTGACCTGTGCAGTTGCACAAGGCCTAGGGGGTGTCTAGAAAGGTTCTGCGATTGGTTTAATGCTCTGATGTCACCATGTAGAAAGTCTTAGTGGTTTTTGACAAAAGGGCCCCTCATTTTCATTTTGAACTGAGCTCCACAAATTACCTATGAGGTGTTATCTCTATTTGACAAAAGGTTTATTTTCTGCCAGACTTATTAGTGCCTTTAAAATAAAAATATGCATTGTAAATATCTAAGTGAGGGACATAATATGCAATGTGTCCCAACCAAATTTGACCCTAGAAGGTGTTTCTTCATGAAGAATCTCTTACACGTTTGGTGCTCTGCAAGACACAGATGAAGGCTCCACCCTTTAGTGATCTGACTCTGCCTATGTCCCTATCTCCTCTCCAGCTCATGATTCCCTATGCACAGTGAGCAGTTTCTTGCTTCTGTGCCTTCACATATGCTTTGCAATCTGCCATGCTCATTAAGCACTTCAGATTATAATTGGCTTCTCTTTAGATTTACCTACAATGAAAGAATACACTCCTCAAGCTAATGTAAATACCTCGTGTGCTTGGTAGTCGAGGTGGACATTGTAATTGACACCCCAACAGCCATTCTAATCACCTGGGAACTTGTTAGAAATGCAGAATCTTGGCACCATGCCAGATCAGCTGAATCAGAATCTACATTTTAATAAGATTCCTGGGTAATTCCTATACACAATAAAGTTTGAGAAACATTAGTAAGCCAATCACAATAATTCCATCCCACTTGCTAGAAATTGGTTCTGTAATGGGCGTGCCTTATCCATTTTGAGCCAGTGAGACACAAAGAGGTGCTAACTCAGAGCTTCTGGAGGAAGAAAAGCCAGTCCTGTCTCTCCCCTGAATGTAAACAAGAAAACATGTTGCCACAGTTCCCGCTGACAGGCATCTTATGACCACAAGGGAAATCAGACTGCCAGTAGCCTATCCAGTGTTCATTCTCCCCTTCTACCTTAACAACTGGTCCTGGTGTGTATGCCCCTATGGACTGGAGGAGGCACAGAATGGAGTGTATTGAATTTCCAGCCACAAGCATTGCGTTTGGGAATGTGTCTCCTTGGCCTGTTGAGTTCAGTGGTTCTCAACCAGAGTTGCACATCAGAATCACCTGGGGCGCATTTAAAATATATTAATTCCCATGCCCTACCACCAGAGATTTGGATTTAATGGGTCTTGGCTGAAGTGTGGACATGGGTGCTTTTTAAAAGCTCTTCACAGCCAGGCATGGTGGCTCATGTGTGTAATCCCAACACTTTGGGATGCTGTGGTGGGTGGGTCACCTAAGGTCAGGAGTTCGAGACCAGCCTGGCCAACAGGGTGAAACCCCGCCTCTACTAAAAATACAAAAATTAGCCCGGTGTAGTAGTGGGCACCTGTAATCCCAGTTACTAGGGAGGCTGAGGCAGGAGAATCACTTGAACCCGGGAGGTGGAGGTTGCAATGAGCTGAGATCACGTCATTGTACTCCAGCCTGGACGACAAGAGCAAAACTCCATCTCCAACAACAACAACAACAAAAAGCTCCTCAGTAGTTATAAAGTATAGCCATGACTGAGAACCACCAATTTAGATAGATCACATCTTAAAGCATAAATCTTAGAGCATTTTAATATTCCTTATGCAAATGGTCTTTTCCACTGAGACTGTGAAACTCCTTGTAAACTCTTTATGTAACCTTGTCGATTTGATAAAAGTAATACAAGCTTGGTTGGGCACAGAGGTCCACAACTGTAATTCCATCACTTTGGGAGGCCAAGATGGGAGGATCACTTGAGGACAGGAGTTCAAAACCAGCCTGGGAAACATAATGAGACCCTGTCTCTACAAAAAAATTAAAAAACAAGTCCTTTAGAAAATTTTTCAGAAATAGAAAGCAGTTTAAATCATCCCAATTTTAATATCACAGAAAACGAATCACATTTGGTGAACACCAATCACATTTGGTGAATTTATTATAGGCATAAATACAGATTTAAGGATGAATGGAGAAATATACAGGTAGAGTAACATGAACAATAATAGGTTCTTTCTTCACATATTATTTTTAAAGCAAAGTACTGTTTTAAATACAGTATTGAATTTATTTTCATTTGAATTTGACAAAAGAGAAAAACAGAAGGAACTGATCAGATAACGGTTACTTCATAAGAGAAAATGATTCATAAAACATTTCTCAGGCTAAAAATTTATTTATTTATTTATTTATTTATTTATTTATTTATTTATTTATTTAAAATAAGGGTCTTGCTGAGGCTGGAATGCATTGGCTGGACTGCATTGCATTCTGCAGCTTTGAACTAGAATGATTCACGTGATCCTTCCACCTCAGCCTCCATAGTAGCTGAGACTATAGGCATAAGCCACTATGCTCAGCCTCAAAGGTTAAAATTATAAAAATCATTCATAGGACATTGTAATTTTTCAAACTGTATGTTTCAGTATTGATCAGTGCTGAATTCCTTTCCATTAAAGATAGATTAACAGTCTGACTTTTGCTGGGCGCGGTGGCTCATGCCTGTAACCCCAGCACTTTGGGAGGCCAAGGCAGGCGGATCACGAGGTCAGGAGTTTGAGACCAGCCTGGCCAACATACTGAAACCCCATCTCTACTAAAACTACAAAAATTAGCCGGGCATGGTGGCATGTGCCTGTGGTCCCAGCTACTCGGGAGGCTGAGGCAAGAGAATCACTTGAACCCAGGAGGTGGAGGTTGTGGTGAGCTGAGATCGCGCCACTGCGCTCCAGCCTGGGCAACAGAGTGAGACTCTGTCTCAAAAAGAAAAAAACAATCTGACTTTCTACCACCTCTTCCCTGTCCTTCCTAATTTTTTGCTTATAATTTTTTATTATATTAATATTTTGTCGAAAAATACTTTGTCAGATTTTATGATATTTACATTCTATTTTATCCATGATTTTCCTATTGATTTGTCTTAATTTCAGTATTTAAGTGTATTCATTGTTCACTGCTCTATTTCTGACCTGTTCATTTTGATTTGCTTATACAGGTTTCATCACGTATCAGTTAGCATTTACTTGTGTTACAAACTACCCCCAACAATCATGTGTTTATTAGATCACAACCTGTGGGTTGGTGAATTTGGCTGGGTTCAACTGGGAGGATTTGTGGATCTTTCCTGGCTCCCTTATGCAATTACAGTCAGCTGGTGGCTTAACTGGATGGTTGAGGTTTGGTGATCAGCCAAGGCACCTTGTAGCCTCTCCAACAGGCTAGCTCAGGCTTGTTCACGTGGTAGCAGACTAAGAATGGAAGCTGCAAGGCCTCTTGAGAGGCCTCGGCGTGTAACTCGAATAGTATCCTTTCCACCACAATTTATTGGTGAAAACAAATCATAAGGCCAGCCCAGATTCAGAAGACTATCTTTTGATGGGAGGAATTACAAAAAATTTTTGTTCATTCCATGCTATCCTCATATTTCAAGTTATTTCATGTTTAAAAATGCCTTCCTGGCCAGGCACAGTGCCTCATGCCTGTAATCCCAGCACTTTGGGAGGCCAAGGAGGGCGGATCGCTTGAGCTCACACATTCAAGACCAGTCTAGGCAACATGGTGAAACCCCATCTCTACAAAAAATACAAAAAAATTAGCCAGGTGTGGCGGTGTGCACCTGTAGTCCCAGCCACTTGGGAGGCTGAGGTGGCAGGATGGTTTAGCCTGGGAGGCAGAGGTTGCAGTGAGCCAAGATCACACCACTGTGCTCCAGCCTAGGTGAGAGAGTCAGACCTTGTCTCAAAAAAAACAAAAAAACAAACAAACAAAAAAAACAAAAAATAAAACTTAAATAACACCTATACTCGGGTTTTGCTTTTTTCTTCTTTTATGTATTTCTTTTTTTTTTTTTTTTTTTTTGAGACGGAGTCTCGCTCTGTAGCCCAGGCTGGAGTGCAGTGGCCGGATCTCAGCTCACTGCAAGCTCCGCCTCCCGGGTTCACGCCATTCTCCGGCCTCAGCCTCCCGAGTAGCTGGGACTACAGGCGCCCGCCACCTCGCCCGGCTATTTTTTGTATTTCTTAGTAGAGACGGGGTTTCACCGTGTTAGCCAGGATGGTCTCGATCTCCTGACCTCGTGATCCGCCCATCTCGGCCTCCCAAAGTGCTGGGATTACAGGCTTGAGCCACCGCGCCCGGCCTGTATTTCTTTTAATTTTATAAAAATGTGGAATGGCCAGGCACAGTGACTCATGCCTATAATCCCAGCATTTTGGGAAACCGAGGCAGGAGGATCACTTGAGCCCAGGAGTTCAAGACCAGCCTGAGCAACATAGCAAGACCCCATCTCTACAAAAAAATTTTAAAACTATTAGCCAGGCATAGCGGCATGCCCCCATGGTCCCAGACACTCTGGAGGCTGAGGCAGGATGATCACTTGAGTCCAGCAATTCAAGACCAGCCTGGGCAATATAACAAACCCTGTTAAAAAAAAAAAAAAAAAAAAAACAACAAAAGATTATAAGAAGAAATCTGCAAGCTACACCTCTTATGAGCTAGTTCTCTGTTAGGCTCTGCAAATAGTGGGCAACTGGAAAAAGATTAGAAGGCAGAAGAAGGCTGGGCACTGTGGCAAAAAGATAGAAGGCAGAAGAAGGTCAGGCACGGTGGCTCACCCCTGTAATCCCAGCACTTTGGGAGGCCGAGGTGGGCAGATCACCTGAGGTCAGGAGTTTGAAACCAGCCCCATCAACATGGAGAAACCCCATCTCTACTAAAAAAAAAAATATATATATATATATATATGCCAGGTGTGGTGGTGCATGCCTGTAATCCAAGCTACTCAGGAGTCTGAGGTAAGAGAATTGCCTGAACCCAGGAGGCAGAGGTTGCGGTGAGCCAAGATCGCGCCATTGCACTCCCGCCTGGGCAATAAGAGTGAAACTCCATCTCAAGGAAAAAAAAAAAAAGAAAGCAGAAGAAAGGAGAAGTCTTTTGCTCCTTCCTGTTCACATGTAATTTTTATCAGAATGACCCCAGAACAGTATGTAAGCCCAACTGCAGCAGCTGGTTCCAGTTTCCAACTTCCCTTGCATTCTCCTATTAGAATAGAACTAGCCTTGTTTTACCCCCTCAGAGGAATAGCAGCAGCAGGACTGTACCCCTCCCTAGAGGCCTAAGACCCAGCTCCACAGGGCCTCTTCTTCGAACTCAGGGGCATCCAGAGTACCGCTTCCTCAGAGGTCCATGTCCCAACTCCTTGGGACTTTTCCTCTGCATGGAAAGTTCAGCTAACGTCCACCTCTCCCCTTTATTTCCCTTTATTCCTTTATTTCACCAGGGGTGGTGGCTGCTTACTGCAGTCGCTCACTCTGTGTTACCTCACTGACCCTTTTTTTTGGCCATCTCTTGAATGCATGTTTAACCAATTCCCTATGTCAAATTCTCTCTGTTGAAATAATCAGTGTGGTTTCTGTTTTTCTGACCAGACCTCAACTGATGCATCATCTTCTGGAACTTGTTTTATTGAAGTCATGTTGTTATATTCTTTTCTATCATCAGCAGTTTCAGAAAATGTGCTTTGTGTCTTTCTGTAAAAAATCTTTGCCCATGCCTTGTCAGATTTTCTGCATCTTATTTTGTTTGTGTTTAAACAAGTTTGTTTTAGATAACATTGTTAGTTCTAACATTTTAAACAGATTTATTGAGATATAATTCACACACTATACAATTTATCCATTTAACATATACAATTCAATGGTTTTTAGTATATTCGCAGATATATGCAACCATCACCACATTCAATTATAGAATATTTTTATTAATCTTATTTTGCAGTCTTTTATTGAATGGTGCTGCTCCTTGTGGAGTAGGGCTTAATTCATGGGTTATGCACCCAGCATCTACACAGAATATTTTTATCATTTATTTTCTTTCTTTCTTTTCTTTTTCTTTTTTTTTTCTTCTTTTTTTTTTTTTTTTTTTTGAGATGGAATCCTGCTCTGTCACCCAGGCTGGAGTGCAGTGGCATGATCTCGGCTCATTGCAAGCTCCGCCTCCCGGGTTCATGCCATTCTCCTGCCTCAGCCTCCCAAGGAGCTGGGACTACAGGCGCCTGCCACCACACCCGGCTAATTTTTTGTTTTTGTGTTTTTAGTAGAGACGGGGTTTCACTGTGGTAGCCAGGATGGTGTTGATCTCCTGACCTCGTGATCCACTCGCCTCGGCCTCCCAGAGTGCTGGGATTACAGGCATGAGCCACTGAGACCAGCCTTCTTTCTTTTCTTCTGAGACAAAGTCTTGCTCTGTTGCTCAGGCTGGAGTGCAGTGACACAATCATGGCTCACTGCAGCCGCAACCTCACAGGGTCAAGCCATCCTCCTACCTCAGCCTACAGAGTGGCTGGGACTACATTTGTGTACCACCACGCCTGGCTAATTTTTGCATTTTTTGTAGAGATGGGTTTCTGCTATGTTATCTAGGCTGTACTCAAAATCCTGGGCTCAAGCTCCAAAAGTCCTGGAATTACAGGCGTGCACTACCACGCTGGCCTGTTTTTATCATCTTGAAAAGAAACCACATACACTTAGGCTGTCACTCCCTTATCCTTCTATCCCCTAGTTATCAGCAACCACCAATCTACTGTTTGTCTATAGAGATAATTTGCCTATTCTGGACATTTTATATACATGGAATCACGTAATATGTGCTTTTATGTGACTGGCTTCTTTCACTTAGCATAATGTTTTGTTTAGTTTTTAATTTTTTGTTTGTTTGTAGAGACAGGGTCTCCCTGTGTTGCCCAGGCTGGTCTCAAACTCCTGAGTTCAAGTGATCTTACTGCCTAGGCCTCCCAAAGTGCTGGGATTAGAGACGAGAGCCATACCGTCCAGCCCACACTTAGCATAATGTTTTAAAGATTCATCTATGTGAGAGCATGTATCAGTACTTCTTTTTTATGGCCAAATTATATTTCATTGTATGGATATACCACATTTTGTTTATCTGTTCATTAGTTGATGCACATTTAGGTTGTTTCTACCTTTTGTCAAATATGAATAATGCTGACATAAACCTTTGTGTATGAGTTTTTGTGTGGAGGGCCTTTGTTCTCAGTTGTAGTTTCTTTCAGACTGGGTTCTCTCCCTTTTATGTGATGTGTTTCTTCCTCGCTGCCTGTAGTGTGTTTACCTAATGGAAAGGTCACTGTTTTCTTCTTTTTTCTTTTTTTTCCTACTCAAGGTTATCATGGGCAGACCTAGAACATTTTCTTGGACTTTAATGCGACCAAAATCTTTTTGATAGCTTTCTCATTCATTTGAGACCAATGTGTCTTCCCTTCAGAGCTATAGTTTAGTGCTGGGTACAGTTCTGGGCATAATCACTTCTCTGTAGTCTGAGGAAACCACAGTGGGTGAGGGAAGGAGCTTAGTCAGCACTAAGTTGAATTCTTGCTTGAGGACCTGGATTCTGATCACCAATGAAGATCCTCTTGACTGGGCGCGGTGGCTCATCCCTGTAATCCCAACGCTTTGGGAGGCTGAGGCAAGTGGATTGTTTGAACTCAGGAGTTTAAGACCAGCCTGGGTAACATGGTGAAACCGCATCTCTACAAAAAATACAGAAAATTAGTGGGGCCATGGTGGTGTGCACCCGTAGTCCCAGCTACTCAGGGGACTGAGGCAGGAGGATTGCTTGAGCCCAGGAGGTCGAGGCTGCAGTGAGCCGAGATTGCGCCACTCTACTCCATCCGGGGTGATAAAGTAAGACCCTGTCTTCCAATCATGGGTCTATCCTACTTCCATGAGCTTCAGCTTATTGTGTTGACTAAAGAAGATGGCAAGCTAGGAGGAATGCTTTGCTTCCTGGTTTATCCTGTCATAGCAGTCACGTCTGTTAGAGTCCTAGCTCAGTGCTGGAATCAAGCAAGAGCTCTGAAGCAGCCTCTGTAGAGCTATCGTAAGCCTCCTTCTTGTCCAGGACAGAATCCAATTTCTTAAGCAATTGTGGAGGCATGGTTTATATCAACTTCTCATTTTCAAAATTATGAGGAAATTTCTTAGTATTCGTAGTCTGATGAACTTACATAACACTAACTAATACCTTGTTCTTCAAGTGGAACACTTAGTCTCAAGTGTGAGATTTCTCCAAAGCTGGCTGGGCTTGGTGACTCATGCCTATAATCCCAGCACTTTGGGAGGCTGAGGCAGGAGGATCACTTGAAGTCAAGAGGTCGAGACCAGCCTGGCCAACATGGCAAAACCCCGTCTCTACTAAAAATATGAAAATTAGTTGGGCATGGTGGCAGGCGCCTGTAGTCCCAGCTACTTGAGAGGCTGAGACAGAAGAATTGCTTAAACCTGGAAGGCAGAGGTTGCGGTGAGCTGAGATGGCATCACTGTACTCCAGCCTGGGCAACAGAGCAAGACTCCATCTCACAAAAAAGAAAAAAAAAAAGATTTCCCCAAAGCTATTATTTCCAGTCTTGAAGGTTCTGCAATTTTCTTCCATCATTCTCATCGTATTTTAAGGAACAACATGGCTCATGCAGGCTTGAATCCCACTCTATCGCCCAAGTGCCTGTACAAAATAAACACCCCGCTGTTAGCTAAATATTGACTACCTGTTGTTCTTCCATGAAAGGCAATGAAAAATAGGGATCTGGATTTCAGTATGCTCTGGGTTCTGGGAATAATTGTTGTAGTTTAGAAAAATTGTGGTGTCTGTGAGTTTGTTTGCTTGAATTCTCTAAATGTTTGTGCACGAGGCAAGGGCTTTTATAATCCTAACATGTTTGGCCCCAGTATTTGTTCTCACACTGCTATAAAGAACTACATGAGGCAGGACATGGTGGCTCACGCCTGTAATCCCAGCACTTTGGGAGGTCAAGGAGGTGCAGATCACTTGAGGTCAGGAGTTTGAGACCAGCCTGGCCAACATGGTAAAACCCTGTCTCTACTAAAAATAGAAAAGCTCGTCAGGCATGGTGGCACACCCTGTAATCCCAGCTACTTGGGAGGCTGAGGCAGGAGAATTGCTTGAACCCAGGAGGTGGAGGTTGCAGTGAGCTGAGACTGTGCCACTGCACTCCAGCCTGGGCAACAGAGTGAGATCCTGTGACAAAAAAACAAAAAGAAGGAACTTCCCGAGACTAAGTAATTTATGAAGGAAAGAAGTTTAATTGACTCACAGTCCACAGGCTGTACAGGAAGCATGAGTGGGAGGCCTCAGGAAACTCACAATCATGGCAGAAGGTGAAGGGGAAGCAAGCACATCTTACCACAGTGGAGCAGGAGAGAGATAAAGAGCAAGGGGGAACAGCCACACACTTTTAAACCATCAGATCTCGTGAGAACTCACTCACTGTCATGAGAACAGCATGGGGAAACCGCCCCTATGATCCAATTACTTCCCACCAGGTCCCTCCCGTGACACATGGGGATTACAGTTCAACATGAGATTTGGATGGGGACACAGAGCCAAACTGTACCAGCCCCTGGAGAAGGGGCCAGTTGAATATCAGAGGGAGAGCCAGAGGCATTTTCCTGAATATGAACATGCCTAGATAGGATAGGCTTCTCCCAGCAGTGTTTTGGTTTCCCAGAGAGAAAATCCTGGCTACTCCTCACACTTGGGCATAAAGCAGGAGGCTTTCTTTGGCTCAAAATAAGAAAAGTAGACCAGGCACGGTGGTTCACGTCTGTAATTCCAGCACTTTGGGAGGCTGAGGAGGGTGGATCACTTGAGGTCAGGAGTTCAAGACCAGCCTGGCCAACATGGCAAAACACTGTCTCTACTAAAAATACAAAAATTAGCGAGGCATGGTGGCGGGCACCTGTAATTGCAGCTACTCGGGAGGCTGAGGCAGGAGAATCACTTCAACTCAGGAGGCGGAGGTTGCAGTGAGCCGAGATCATGCTATTGCACTCCAGCCTGGGCGACAGAGCGAGACTCTGTCGGGAAAAAAAAAAAAAAAAAAAAAGAGAAAGAAAAGAAAAGAAAAAGAAAAGTGGATCTTAGAGACCAGGAGATCTATGACTTTGTGGCAAAACTGGACCAAGAAGCCCTGTACTATTCCAGGCATGCCACACTTCCATAATGCCCAGGCCTGACCTGCATACCACAGGGGTGAGTCTGAGCCTGGGAGAAGGTGAGTCAGGGAGTCAAATTATGCAAAGAAGTATCTGGGTGTGGTGGCACACACCTGTAGCCCCAGCTACTCAGGAGGCTGAGGTGGGAGGATCTCTTGAGCCCAGAAGTTTGAGGCCAGCCTGGGCAACATGGCAAGGGCTCATCTCTAAAAAATTAAAATAAAAAAATAGGCTCATGCCTATAATCCCGGCACTTTAGGAAGCCGAGGCAGGAGAATTTCTTAAGCCCAGGAGTTTGAGACCAACCTGGGCAACATGGAAAGACCCCTCTCTACAAAAAATAGAAAATAAAATAAACACAAGTAATTCACCATTTGTTTATGATATCAAAGAAAATCTACTGGTATCTTCTACTTTATAGACTGCCAAGAATGTCAACATTGTGCTATGGGATGAGAAAATGAGAAAAAAATTAATTAAAATCGACTGCCAAGAATGGGTATTTTGAAAGCATTTTTGTGCTTTCTTATTTTGTCACTAATCCAGGGATATATTGTTACAGAAAAAATGCATACAAAATCTTATTGCAAACTTCCTGGTTGTGCCACAGGCTCTGCCTCAGTGTTCACAGTCTGCCGTGTGCGGTGTGTGAGAGTGACTTCTTAGAGGGGTTTAAGATATCCATCCTGTTGCTGAAGCTCACAGGGAAGGCTGATCCCAGAGACAAATACAGCATGGCAGGGAAAGCAGAACTATCCCATCATGTGGTTGGCTGAAACTTGAGCTGACCTTCAGCATTTTATAGACATTAGACAAAAACAAATACTCTTTGAAATATGGATGTAAGCAAAAATTAAGAATTCTTGACCATGAATAGGAACAAATAGTTTGAGGCAAGAAGTAAACAAGGCAGGCTGGGCGCGTGACTCACACTTGTAATCCCAGCAGTTTGAGAGGCCAAGGTGGGCAGATCACCTGAGGTCAGGAGTTTGAAACCAGCCTGGCCAACACGGCAAAACCCTGTCTCTACTAAAAATACAAAAATTAGCCTGGTGTGGTGATGCACACCTGCAATCCCAGCTACTTGGGGGGCTGAGGCAGGAGAATTGCTTGAACCTGGGAGGCGGAGGTGACAGTGAGCCGAGAGCATGCTACTTCACTCCAGCCTGGGAGACAGAGCAAGACTCCATCTCAAAAAAAAAAAAAAGAAAAAGAAAAAAAGAAAAAAAAAGTAAATATTGCAGAGCATGGGCTAGGCCTGGTGGCTTATGCCTGTAATCTCAGCACTTTGGGAGGCTGAGGTGGGCCAATCATTTGAGCCTCGGAGTTCAAGACCAGCTTGGGTAACATGGTAAAACCTCATCTCTACAAAAAATACAAAAAAATTAACTGGGTGTGGTGGCACACACCCACAGTCCCAGCTATTTGGGAGGCTGAGGCAGGAAGCTCACTTGAGCTTGGGAAGTCAAGGCTGCATTGAGCTGTGATCGCACCACTGCACTCCAGCCTGGGTAACAGAGTGAGACCCTGTCTCAAAACAAGACAAAACAAAAAACAACAACAAAAAAACCAAAACCAAAACAAAAGCATTGTAGAGCAAAATTCACCATGTGAGACAATCAGTGTGGGCTCATCAAGGGGTATCTGCAGGCATCCTTGGCTGGAGGAAACCTGAGAGGGAAAGATTATACTCTTGGTTGCAGTAGTTACGGATTTTCACCAGCTTACCCATAAGGAGAAACTGGAGCCCGAGAACAAACTCTTCTACACAGAATCTATAATTTATTGTCTACGATAATTCAGAGTAAACTGCTTGTATTAATAGTTCTCATTCCAGGCTCTGGGCTTCTCATGCACCAAGTCCCAAATAAAACCTCAAAGTTTTGCCATTGGCGGTTTTAGAACCAGATAAATCTTACTGAACAATTCAGTCAAAAGTCTAGTACATACATTAGTTAAAACGGGTGAGTGACTGGGTGCAGTGGCACACACCTGTAATCCCAGTACTTTGGGAGGCCAAGGCAGGCAGGTTGCCTGGGTTTAGGAGTTTGAGAACAGCCTGGGAAACATGGCAAAACCCTGTCTCTACAAAAAATACAAAAATTAGCCAGGCATGGTGGCACATGCCTGTAGTCCCAGCTACTCAGGAGGCTGAGGTGGGAGGATTGCTTGAGCCCGAGAGGTTGAGGCTGCAATAAGCTGAGATGGCACCACTGCAATCCAACCTGGGTGATGGAGTGAGAACTTGTCTCATTAAAACAAACAAACAAACAACAACAACTACTACAACAAAACAAGGTGGGTAACAAGACTTCACCTGAGTGTACTGTGCAGTACATGCATGTTCTAACACACACCTGAAGTGGCACCCTACCTGTACAATGCACTCATCTGCATTTGTACCCACATGCCTACCATCAGCGTCATGGTCCTCACTGTGCCCCTTTTGTATCTATGTGCCCATCAGCACGCACATTTGCAGGGTCGACAACTTCAGTCAACTATGATCCCTGTACCCTGGTCCTTAGCATGTCCTTTTCTTGGTTCCTTATTTTCATTTTCTTTTCAGAGAAATGCAAGATGCTGAGTTGAAGGCATTTCCCCATGGTAGCTGCATTCTTCCTATTTGCTCAGCTCTGAGTTATTTCAGGAGTCATCTTTGACTTTCACCTTTCTCTAAAGCCTTACATACAAGTCATCAGAAAATCTGCCTTGGAGATATATCTATGAGATAGATTCTATGAATTTCCAGGTACTTCCACCACAGCCACAGCTGTGGTCCATGCTACTATCATCTCTCAGCTGGGTTACTGCAAAGCCTCCTGTCTCCCTGCTCCCACACTTGGCCAAATCTAATTCACTTTGTAGCCAGTCAGTGTGTTCCTTTTATAACTCAAATTGGATCATGTCACTTCTCTGCTAAGAACCCTTTAATTGCTCCTCATACTACTTGGGAAAAATCCAAAATCTTTACCATATCTTCATGACCTGGCTCCATGCTGCCTCTCAAATTGCTTACCCCTCTCACCCTCACTTGAGTCACACTGGATGCTTTGTTGTTCCTCAGACACACCAGACACACTTACTTCAGGGTCTTTGTGTTTTTAATTCCTCTGCCTGGACCATTTTCTCCCAGATACACACAGACATCACTTCCTCACTTCCTTCAGTTTTCTGCTCAAATTCATTGTATCAGGAACACCTCCTCTAAAAACTCTTCCTTGGATAACACACATTCATATCCTTCCTAGCCATTCTGTGCCTCCTTACTCTGATTGGCTTTTCTTCAGAGCACTTATCACTACCTGAAATATTATTTGTTTATTGGCTGTCTTCCTGCACTAGAGTGTAAGCTCCCTGAGAGCAGGGACTTTGTTCTGTTCATGGCTTGCCTCAACTTCTAGAACAGTGCCTGATATGGGATAAGCCCTTAAGAAATAGGTGTGGGGCTGGGCAGGGTGGCTCATGTCTGTAATCCCAGCACTTTGGGAGGCTGAGGCAGGAGGATCTCTTGATCCCAGGAGTTCAAGACCAGCTGGGGCAACACAGAGGACCCTGTCTCTAATTTTTTAATTAAAGAAAAAAACAAAAAGAAATAGGTGTAGAATGAATGAGTGGACTCATCACAGGAAGGTGTCTGCTCACTCTTGCCTAAGCACCTCTGGGAAAGGAGCTTTGAAAGGCACTTCCTCCAGACCCTCTGAGAAGATGCAGTGGAGGAAGGCCTTGCCCCCATGCAGTGCTATCTCCCTTTGTTTGGGTCCTCACCACAGCTGGTGGCTGCCCCAGGAAAGGGGGGTTGAGCTGTGGGAGAGAGGACGCTGTGTGATATTATTTTGAGAGATGATGCTGAGGTGTTTTGAGTGGATGACCCTGTGAAATGTTATTTTGAGATGCTGGTGTTGTTTTGAGGGATGATGCTGTGAGGATCCTGTTTTGAGGAATGTGGGCTTTGTGAAATGAAGTCATCCAAACCAGTCTAACAGGAGTGATAGCAAGCTTCTGGCCAGGTTAGTAAAAAATGTTTAGCCCTGAAACCAGCAGCTACAAGTAAGTAGGCCTCACTTTCAGAGTCCTCCAGTCATTTGACAAACACAGATTGAATATGTGCTATGTGTCAAATACCACTTTAGGCCCCAAAGGGACTGTTCTAGAAGCTGAAGGTTGTGGGGATATGGACCACAAGGGCCCTGTACTAGTCTGTTCCTACACTGCTATGAAGAATACCTGAGACTGGGTAATTTATAAAGATAAGAAGTTTAATTAACTCACAGTTGTGATGGCTGAGAAAGCCTCAGGAAACGTACAATCATAGCAGAAGGTGAAGGCGAGAAAGGTACCTTCTTCACAAGGCAGCAGGAAAAAGGAGTGCTGAACAAAGGGGGAAAAGCCCCTTATAAAACCATCAGATCTCATGAGAACTCATTCACTATCATGAGAACAGCATGAGGGAATCTCCCCATGATACAATCACCTCCCACTTGGTCCCTTCCATGACATGTCGGGGCTACAGGAACTACAATTCAAGATGGGATTTAGGTGGGGTTATATCCAAACCATATAATTTCACCTCTGGCCCATCCTAACTCTCATGTCCTCACATTTCAAAACACACTCATGACTTTCCAATAGTCCCCCAAAGTCTTAACTCACTCCAGCATTAACCCAAAAAGTCTAAGTCCAAAGTCTCATCTGAGACAAGGCAGGCTCCACCTATGAGCCTGTAAAATCAAAAGTGAGTTAGTTACTTCCTAGATACAATGGGGGTATAGGCATTGGGTTAATATACCCATTTCAAAAGGGAGAAATTGGCCAAAACGAAGGGGCTACAGGCCCCACGAAAGTCCAAAATCCAATCGGGCAGTCATTAAACCTTAAAGTTCCGAAATGATCTCCTTTGAGTCCACGTCTCACATCCAGGTCATGCTGATGCAAGAGGTGAGCTCCCACAGCCTTGGGCAGCTCTGCCCCTGTGGCTTTGCAGGGTACACTGTCCCTTCCAGCTGCTTTCATGGGCTAGCATTGAGTGCCTGCAGCTTTTCCAAGTGTATGGTGCAAGTTGTCAGTGAATCTACAATTCTGGGGTCTGGATGATGGTGACCCTCTTCTCATAGCTCCATTAGCCAGTGCCCCAGTGGGGACTCTGCGTGAGGGCTCTGACCCTGCATTTCCCTTTTGCACTGCCCTAGCAGAGGTTCTCTATGAGGGCTCTACCCCTGCAGCAAACTTCTGCCTGGACATCCAGATGTTTCCATATATCCTCTGAAATCTAGGCAGAGGTTCTCGAACCTCGATTCTTGTCTTCTGTGCACACACAGGCCCAATACTATGTGGCAGCTCCCAAGGCTTGGGGCTTGAACCCTCTAAAGCAACATACTGAGCTGTACCTTGGCCCCTTTTAGCCGTGGCTGACACTGAAACAGCTGGGATGCAGGGCACTATATCCTGAGGCTGCATAGAGCAGGGGGGCCCTGGGCCCAGCCCACAAACCATTTTTCCCTACTAGGCCTCCAGATCTGTGATAGGAGGGGCTGCTGCGAAGTTCTCTGACATGCCCTGGAGACATTTTCCCCATTGTCTTTGTGATTAACATTTGGCCCCTCATTAGTTATGCAAATTTCTGCAGACAGCTTGAATTTCTCCCCAGAAAATGCATTTTACTTTTCTATTGCATGGTCAGGCCACAAATTTTCCAAACTATGATGCTCTGCTTCCTCCTGAATGCTTTGCCGCTTAGAAATTTCTTCCATCAGAAACCCTAAATAATCTCTCTCAAGTGCAAACTTCCACAGATCTCTAGGGCAGGGGCAAAATGTCACTAGTCTCTTTGCTAAAGCATGGCAAGAGTCACCTTTGCTCCAGTTCCCAAGAAGTTCTATATTTCCATTTGAGGCCACCTCAGCCTGGACCTCATTGTCCATATCACTATCAGTATTTTGGTCAAAGCCATTCAACAAGTCTCTAGGAAGTTTTACACTTTCCCACATATTCCCGTCTTCTTCTGAGCCGTCCAAACTGTTCTAACCTCTCCCTGTTACCCAGTTCCAAAGTCACTTCCACATTTTCAGGTATCCTTATAGCAGCACCCCATATCTGGTACCAATTTACTGTATTTGTCCATTCTCACATTGCTCTGAAGAACACCTGAGACTGGGTAATTTATAAAGAAAAGAGGTTTAATTGACTCACAGTTCCACATGGCTGGGAAGGCCTCAGGAAACTTACAACCATCGCAAAAGGCAAAGTGGAAGAAAGGCACTTTTTTCACAAGGTGGCAGGAAGGAGAAGTGCCAAGCAAAGAGGGAAGAGCCCTTTATAAAATCATAAGATCTTGTGAGAACTAACTATCATGAGAATACCATAGGTGAAACCACCCCCATGATCCAATTACCTCCCACTAGGTCCCTCCCATGACATGTGGGGATTGTGGGAACAATCCAAAATGAGATTTGGGCAGTGACACAGCCAAACCATATCAGGGCCCAAAGAGGAGTTGATGGTTGGCTCAGGAGAGTGATGAACCCTTTAATTTGACATCTTCTGTTTTTCTCCCTGTAGGAGGTAGTGGCAGGCATGGGGCACAGCTGCCTCTCCACATCCAGTAGAGATCCATGCTGCCTGTGGCACTGAGGCTACTGGTGACCCAAAGAAGCAGTAGGAAGCCTCTGGAGGTTCCTACTACTGCTCTTCATCCCAGGGACACCCCTTAGTTCATTTCTCCTAATTGCTGCTAACTCCCTGATAGACTCGTAGACATACTCACCACCTGCTACCCTGTGCTCTGACCCAGAGCTGCACCTGCTGATGGGCCTCCCTCCCCTCTTTATCCTGGAGCCTACCCCTGGTCCTAGCTTGTGGCTTGCTGGGGCCAAGGAAGAGAACTGTGCCAATTGGGAAAGCAGAAAAAGAAACAAGATACTTTGAGGGTGATGGCCAGGACTGTGGTTGATGAGGTCTTCAGTAGAGGCAGGTGAGGGTCAAATTATAAGCCAGTCCTTCTGAGAATTTGGAATGGAGCTCAGGCCCTGAAACTGAAGCCCAGGCACTGATGCAGGGGCCCATCCCTTCTCTGGCAGAGGTGCTACTGGGTGTCAAGGACTGGGGGCAATGGGAGATCCACCTTTGGAAAGGCATGACAACGATTGGGGTTCAGCAAATGATTTCCCAAAATATGGTGCTTGCTGAGGGCTTTTGAAAATTGAAAAGTCTCGGAAACAAGCCTCAAAATCAAGTTCCCTTCAACCTTGTCTTCTTCGTCATCCCCTGGGCATAGTGAGGGACTCTGTTCAGAATTTTCATTTCTGACTATTATTTAGTTAATTTAGTTAATTAATTTCTTAATTAAGTAAAATCTTACCAAATGAAACACAGTGGCCTTATATCCCCTCCTGTTACCTCATTATCTATTTCAGAAAAGGTGAATAAAGAACACAACCACACCTGGATGGACTTTTCCGCAAGATATTACTTGCCTCTCAGGCTCATTCAAATTCCAGAAATAATCCATTTACAAGTTAATTTCTATTTCTTTGATCCATTCATTCTCCCTAATAATCATTTACTGCCCCTCAAAAGAATTGTCTACATTCTCCATCTCCTCCCTTGCCTATGAAAAAGAGTATATACGTTCCTGGGCTGAGTGTGGTGGCTCATGCCTGTATTCCCAGCACTTTGGGAGGTCAAGGCAGGCAGATCTCTTGAGCTCTGGAGATCAAGACAAGCCTGGGCAACACAGTGAAACCCCGTCATTTAAATTGTTTTAATTGTTTTTTTTTTTTTTTTTTTTGAGATGGAGTCTGGCTCTGTCGCCCAGGCTGGAGTGCAGTGGCCGGATCTCAGCTCACTGCAAGCTCTGCCTCCTGGGTTCACGCCATTCTCCTGCCTCAGCCTCCCGAGTAGCTGGGACTACAGGCGCCCGCCACCTCACCCGGCTAGTTTTTTTGTATTTTTTAGTAGAGACGGGGTTTCACCGTGTTAGCCAGGATGGTCTCGACCTCCTGACCTCGTGATCCGCCCATCTCGGCCTCCCAAAGTGCTGGGATTACAGGCTTGAGCCACCGCGCCCGGCCAAATTGTTTTAATTGTTAAAAATACAAACATTAGCTGGGTGGTGGAGTGTACATGTAGTCTCAGTTACTTGGGAGACTGAAGTAGGAGGATGGCTTAAGCTCAGGAGGCAGAGGTTGCAATGAGCTGAGATCGCATCACTGCATTCTAACGTAGATGACAGAACCAGACCCTGCCTCAAAAAAAAAAAAAAAAAGTTTCTCTACCCCACTGAGGGGTGAAGTAATCACTTTGTTGTTCTCTCCTGAGCATATGTTTGTATACTTGTTTGCCTTTTGTCCTATTAATCTGCCTTTTGTCAGTTGACTTTTCAGCAAATGTTCAGAGAGTGAAGAAGTTTTTCCTTGGCCTCTATAGTTTTGGTGCTGTGAACAGGATACCAAAACTCTGCTTTTCTGGAAGCTGCAGCCAAGGGAAACCAGGACCTGACAAGTCATCAGAAGGGTAGAAAATTCTTATGAGCCAAAATCCCAGCCCCTCTCTCTGGAATCCAGTTGAGTGGACAGTAAATAATCACTGTTGTTTTTTCCTTAACAAAATCTTGATTAATGGGTGAAAAGGATTTGTTTGACTGGTCTGGAGTGTAACAACTCTGGTGTGCTTTTTTGGTATGAATATTCACACTGTCTGATATTTTTCCTCCCAGAAATAGTTTTTCCCTTTATCTTTGTCTTTCTGTGTTGTTCTGTCATTAAGAGCGGTACCATAGGGTAGAACACGGCCCGAAAACCCCTATAAGTTTGTTGTTTGAACTGGCTTGCTGACTGATCAGTTTTGCAGTTTTGACCAAACTGGTGTCTATTTAGACAAAGTTTGCTGTGGGTCCCCAATTTAAAAGCTGGACGAGCTTCCCCTCTGGTCTTATTTTATGTTCTTGAGAGCTTGTAACCAAGAGGGAGCACTTTCTCTTGGTCTATCTCATCTGGAGGGACATGACTTTCAGGTCAAGTCTAGTGATCCAGTCTGAAAAGATTGGGAGTCCCAAGGCATGGACCATTTTAAGTTCTGGATGTGCCAAGCTCTTAGGGATGTTTATTTTAATAAAAAGTATTGGGCTGGGCACAGTGGCTCAGGCCTGTAATCCCAGCACTTTGGGAGGCTGAGGCAGGAGGACTGCTTGAGCCCAGGAGTTCAAGATCAGCCTGGGAAACACAGGGAGATTTCATCTCTACAGAATATTTTTTAATTAGCCAGGAGTGGTGGCATATGCCCGTGGTCCCAGATACTCGGGAGGCTGAGTTAGGAGGATCACTGGACCCTAGGAGATCCAGACTGCAGTGAGTTGTGTTCATGCCAGTTCACTCCAGTCTGGGTGACAGAGCAAGGTTCTGTCTCAAAAAATTAAAAGAAAATAAAAAAGAAGTCTCATCATAAGGGGCCTTTGTTAAAGACACTTGTACATGCATGTTTGTAGCAGCACAATTCACGATTGCAAAAATGTGAAACCAGCCTAAATGCCCATCAGCCAACAAGTGGATAAAGAAAATGTGTTGTGCATACATCATGGACTACTACTCAGCCATAAGAAGGAATGAAATAATGGCATTCACAGGAACCTGGAATGGAGTTGGAGACCATTATTCTATGTGAAGTAACTCAAGAATGGAAAACTAAATATATGTTCTCACTTATAAGTGGGAGTTAAGCTATGAGGATGCAAAAGCATAAGAATGATATAATGAATTTTGTTTTTGTTTTTAAGTGAAAGCAAGTTTATCAAGAAAGTAAAGAAATAAAGAATGGCTACTCCATAGGCAGAGCAGCTGATATAATGAACTTTGGAGATGCAAGGGGAAGGGCAGTGGGGGCAAGGAATAAAAGACTACAGGTGGGGTATGGTGTACACTGCTTGGGTGATGGGTGCACCAAAGTCTTAGTAATTACCACTGAAGAACTTAACCATGTAACCAAAAGCCACCTGTTGCCTAAAAACTATTGAAATTAAAAATAATAATAAAGTGCCTTTGTCATCTCAGTGCTTATTGCCTGGTTAGTCCTGGGAAAGTCCAATTCCAGGAGGGCCTACTCAGTGTCACAGATGAACTGGTCTGTGATGGCAACCCCCAACAAATTTGTGGGATATTGGAGGCACTATATGCACAAACTATCCTTAACTATCTGTGGCAATTAGAGTCTCTTGCTATCATAGCCTATTCCTGGGGATGGATTTCTTTTGAGATCATTGGAACTTCCCTTCCTCTGACCTCTCCAGAAAACACCTTTTGCTTATATGGTAAAAACTTATTCTAAACATGAAAAATTTCTTCCCGGGCTTAACATGAAGAGGCTTATTAGATTGACTCACTTTTGGAAGAAGTACATCATTGGAAATTGTTGTGTGACTTTTGACTTTTTGGAGTACCCATTTGTCATTAGTCCTTTTCCCTTCCATGGACAACTTTTGATTTCCTGTATTCTTCCAACTTCAGGGCACACAGGCCTTTTGGGCATTTTGATGCAGAGGGTTAGCTGAGAAGTTGAGATACTAGAGAATATGGCTAGACAGAAACGTGAGTTTTATCCCATTTGTGGCTAGAGAGCTAGAGAAACTTTCCTCTCTTTGAACTGTCTTTGGAGTGGTTCTGCATCTCACAAGGAATGCTTTGCCTGAATAAAATTGTTCTCCTTTTATAATCCTGTGGTAAATTTCAATAATTTTATGTTACTTTGGCATCCATTTATAATCTTCCTCTAACACATACAAACTCCTTTAAAAAAGCTTAAATTCTCTAACTTTAAATGAGATGTAAAAATGTGCTACCCTGCTTTCTCCAAAACTTTGTTAGTGCTTTGGCCATGTGGTACAAATGAACTTAAACTTATTCCATTTAAAAAATCATTGTTTTATCCCAACCATCCTTTAAAACTTGAGAGTTTTATCTGTCTCATGGTTAAAATTTTAAAATCAAAGTTATAAAATCTTTGTTTATATTTTTATGTAGACAAGTGTACATGTCTGAGTTTCTATGTTGTCTACATTGTACCAAATAGACTTATAAGTAAATAAGTGCTCATAAATTAAGTAAATAAGCCCTAATACTTTCTGAAGTTCATATGATTTTAGTAATCCGTGGTAAATAGAACCAGTTTTTAAATTGTTGAGAAAATAAAATAAAAACATCTTTAGAATTTTAGACATTTTTGCCTGGGTCTACTGGTCAGACAATTTTTTATTGTTGTTGAGGGTCTCACTCTGTTGAACAGGCTGGAGTGCAGTGGCATGATCACGGCTCACTGCAGCCTCAACCTCCTGGGCTCAAGAGATCCTCCTCCGTCAGCTTCTTGATTAGCTGGGACTACAGGCACGTGCCACCAAACTTGACTAATTTTGTAGTTTTTGTTTTTTTAGAGACCAGGTCTCCCTATATTGGCCAAGCTGGTCTTAAACACCTGACCTCAAGTGATCCTTCCACCTTGGCCTCCCAGTGTCCTGGGATTGCAAGCATGAGCCACCATACTTGGCCTGTTAAGACAAATTTACACTGTCTATGCTAGATGCTTTAAGGTCATAAAACTGTTACTTCTGTGATATTTTTTAACTTGCTTCACTCGTCTGTGAGTTTATGTCTTTGGTTTTCAGACATTACATTCTGGGCTCTAGGCAAGTGGCCATGGTAGGGCCTGGTGATGTGTGTGTGTTCACAGTACCTGGGCCACTAGCTACAGGGAAAAGCCAAGCTTAATATGTCCTCCCTGTCCCAGTTGTGTCTTGTGGCCAGGTTGGGAGAGATTGTATTCTGCAGATATTTGTCTTCATAGCTCTGTCCTTTGTCCTGGGCTCTGTACCTGGTATATAAAAATTAAAATTACTTACTTCCAGTTTTTTCACTAAAAATTAAGGTGGGAGAATCACTTAAACCCAGGGGTTCAAGACCATCCTGGGAAATTTAATAAGAAACTGTCACAAAAGTAAATAAATTTTAAAAAATTAAGACTGGGTATGGTGGCTCACACATGTAATCCCAGCAGTTTGGAAGGCTGAGGTGGGAGGATTGCTTGAGGCCAAGAGTTCAAGATTAGCCTGGGCAATGTAAACCAAAATAAAATTTTAAGTCCCCTAACTGACTGAATGGGTCCCCTCTCAGCCAAGGGATTTCAAAGAAACCTGCAAAACTAGTCCAGGCCATGACAGGATGAGGGAGTTTGGACATGCCTCATTATACTTCTCCCTTTTGGAGTTCTGGCACAACTGAGCAGCTTTAACATTAAAACAGATATCTTTTTAAAAAATAAATTTATTGGCCGGGCGCGGTGGCTCAAGCCTGTAATCCCGGCACTTTGGGAGGCCGAGACGGGTGGATCACGAGGTCAGAAGATCGAGACCATCCTGGCGAACACGGTGAAACCCCATCTCTACTAAAAAATACAAAAAACTAGCCGGGCGAGATGGCGGGCGCCTGTAGTCCCAGTTACTTGGGAGGCTGAGGCAGGAGAATGGCGTAAACCCGGGAGGCGGAGCTTGCAGTGAGCTGAGATCCGGCCACTGCACTCCAGCCCGGGCGACAGAGCAAGACTCCGTCTCAAAAAAAAAAAAAATAAATAAATAAATAAATTTATTTATTTATTTATTTATTTATTTTTATTTGGTTTTCTTTGAGATGGGGTCTATGTTGCCTAAGCTGGTCTCAACATTCATGGCTCAAACGATCCACCTGCCTCAGCCTCCCAAAGTGCTGGACTTATAGGTGTAAGCCACTGCACCTGGCCAAAACGGAGGTGTTAATATTAAGATTGACAAAACAGGCTCTTTATAGCAGTAAGATACCAAATTCCAACCTGACTCTAGTATAATATCACCATGACAGATGAAGAAGGAAATCAAGCCATTTTATCCCAAAATATGTTTCTTTGCCATGTTTTGAAGTGCCCCTGCAAAGCCATCTTTTGTGGGGGAACATTTACATTGTAAAGGATGTCTATTAACATAACTAGATCTTTCCCCATCCAGATCCTCCTAGTCCTGAAGAGATTAACTGAGAGCCTACCACATTTTAAAGGTCTAAGTAGGAAATATTTGCCATTTATTGTCTCTAAAGATGGCTACCTTGGAGACTTCATCTATATAATAAGAACCTTGGTCTCTACAATTCCTTATCTTAACCCAGACAATCATTTCTATTAATTCCAGGTCTTTAGATAATAACTTAACTCTTTCAACCAATTTCCAATTTTCCAAATAGAAAATCTTTGAGGGCTGGGCACAGTGGCTCATGCCTATAATCCCAGCACTTTGGGAAGCTGAGGTAGGTGGATTACTTGACCTCAGGAGTTCGAGACCAGCCTGGCCAACATGGTGACACCCCATCTCTTCTAAAAATACAAAATTAGCCAGGCATGGTGGCACATGCCTGTAATCCCAGTTACTTGGGAGGCTAAGGCAGGAGAATCCCTTGAACCCAGGATGTGGAGGTTGCAGTGAGCTGAGATTGCACCATTGCACTCCAGCCTGCACAATAAGAGCAAAACTCCATCTCAAAAAAAAAAAAAAAAGAAAGAAAGAAAGAAAGAAAATCTTTGAATTCACCTATGACCTGTAAGTCCTGACACTCCCCCTCATAATCCTCATCCCACCCTGACTTCAAGTTGTTCTGCCTTTACAGGCTGAACCAATGTATATCTCGTATGTATTGATTGATGTCTTATGTCTCCCTAAAATGTATAAAACCAAGTTGTAACACAACAACCTTGAGCATCTGGTCTCAAGACCTCTTGAGTCTGTCCCTCAGTGCATTGTCACTCATATTTGACTAAGAATAAATCTCTTTAAATATTTTGCAGAGTGTGGCTTTTTTTTTTTTTTTTTTTTTTTTTTTTTGTCAACAGCAACATAGCAAGACCCCATCTCTACAAAAATTTTAAACAATTAGCCAGGTATGGTGGCATGAGCCTATTGTTTTAGTTACTTGGGAGGCTGAAGTTTGAGGATTGCTTCAGCAAAAAGTCTGAGGCTGCAGTAAGCTATAATTGTATCACTGTACCCCAGCCTGGGCAACGGAGTGCATGAGGGAAACTGCCCCCACGATCCAATCACCTTCCACCAGGTCCCTCCCCTGACGTGTGGGGATTATAATTCAACTTGAGATTTGGGTGGGAACACAGAGTCAAACCATATCATTCCATCCTGGCTCCTCCCAAATCTCATGTTCTCACATTTCAAAACATAATCATGCCTTCTCTACGGTCCCCCAATCTTAACTCCTTCCAGCAATAACTCAAAAGTCCAAGTCCAAAGCCTCATCTGAGACAAAGAAAGTCCCTCTGCTTGTGAGCCTGTAAAATCAAATACAAGTTAGTTACTTCCAAGATACAATGGCGGCGGGGGGGGGGGTAGCGTACAGGCATTGGGTAAATGCTCCCACTCCAAAAGGGAGAAATTGGCTAAAATAAAGGGGTTACAGGCCCAATGCAAGTCTGAAATCCAGCAGGGTAGTCATTAAATCTTAAAGCTCCAAAATAATCTCCTTTGACTCCACATCTCACATCCAGGACACGCTGATGCAAGGGGTAGACTCCCAAGGCCTTGGGCAGCTCTGCCTCTGTGACTCTGAAGGGTAAAGCCCCAGCGGCTGCTTTCACAGGCTGATTTTGAGTGCCTGTGGCTTTTCCAGGCACACAGTGCAAGCCGTCAGTGGATCTACCAGTCTGGGGTCTGAAGAATGGTGGCTTCTCATGGCTCCACTAGGCAGTGCCCCAGGGGGCCTCTCTGTGGGGGCTCCAACCCCACATTTTCCCTCTTCACTGCCATAGTAGAGGTTCTCCATGAGGGCTTGGCCTCAGTAGCAGACTTCTGCCTGGACATTCAGGTGTTTCCATATATCATCTGAATTTTAGGAGAAGGCTACCAAACTCTTGCCTTCTGTGTACCTGCAGGCCCAAAACCAAGTGGAAGTCACCAAGGTTTGGGGCTTGCACCCTCTGAAGCCATTGCCTAAGTTGTACCTTGGTCCCTTTTAGCCGTGGCTGGAGCTGGAGTGCCTGAGACACAGGGCACTGTGTCCTGAGGCTGCACAGAGCAGCAGAGCCCTGGGTGTGGCCCACAAAACCATTTTCCCCCCCTAGGCCTCCAGGCCTGTGATGGGAGGGGCTGCTGAGAAGATCTCTGAAATGTCCTGGAGACATTTTCCACATTGTCTTGGCGATTAACATTCTGCTCTTCTTTACTTATGCAAATTTCTGCAGCTAGCAGCTTGAATTTCTCCCCAGAAAATGCATTTTTCTTCTCTACCACGTGGTCAGGCTGCAAACTTCCCAAATTTTTATATTCTGCTTCCTTGTTAAAGATAAATTCCAATTTCAGACCATCTCTTTGTGAACACATACGACTGTGTGCTGTTAGGAGTAGCCAGGCCAGTTCTTGAATGTTTTCCTGTTTAGAAATTTCTCCTGCCAGATACCCTGACATGGTTTGTCTGTGTCCCCACCCAAAGCTCATCCTGAATTGTAGCTTCTATACTCTCCATATGTCATGGGAGGGACCGAGTGGGAGATAACTGAATCATGGGGGTGGGTTTTTCTCATGCTTTTCTTATGATAGTGAAGAAGACTCAAGAGATCTGAAGGTTTCATAAAGTGCAGTTCCCCTGCACATGCTCTCTTGCCTGCTGCCATGTAAGACATGATTTTGCTCCTCCTTCACCTTCTGCCATGATTGTGAGACCTCCCCAGCCATGTGGAACTGTGAGTCCATTAAATCCTTTTTCTTTGTAAGTTACACAGTCTCAAGTATTTCTTCATAGCAGTATGAAAATGGATTAATATATACCCTAAATAATCTCTCTCCGTTTAAAGTTCCACAGATCTCTAGGGCAGAGGCAAAATACAACCAGTCTCTTTGCTAAAGCATAGCAAGAATGACCTTTACTCCAGTTCATAATGAGTTCCTCATCTCTATCTGAGAACACCTCAGCGTGGACTTCATTGTCCATATCACTATCAGCATTTTGGTCAAAACAATTCAACAAGTGTCTAGGAATCTCCAAACTTTCCCACATCTTTCTGTCTTCTTCTGAGCCCTCCAAACTGTTCCAACCTCTGTCCATTACCCTGTTTCAAAGTTTCTTCCACATTTTCAGGTATTTTTATAGCAATGTCCCACTCTCCTGGTATCAATTTTCTGTATTAGTCCATTTTTCATCTTGCTATAAAGAACTACCTGAGACTGGGTAATTTATAAAGAAAAGAGGTTTAGTTGACTCACAGTTCCACATGGCTGTGGAGTCCTCGGGAAACTTACAATCATGGCAGAAGGTGAAGGCGAATCAAGGCACATCTTACTTGGAGGCAGGAGAGAGAGAGCGATGGGGGAACTGCCACACACTTTTCAACCATTAGCTCTCATAAGAATTCACTCACTCTCAGGAGAATAGCATGAGGGAAACTGCCCCCATGATTCAAACACCTCCCACCAGGTCCCTCCCCTGACACATGGGGATCTGGGGATTGCAACTGGACATGAGGTTTGGATGGGAACACAGAACCAAATCCAATCAGTCTCTAAAAAACAAAAGTAAAAATAAATAAAAAGTAAAGTTACTAAGAGTTAAAATTAATGTATATAATTAAAACTACTAGATATAAAATAATTTATGTAGAAAGTATATTTTTAAAAATTAAGATGTATTTTGGAAAAATAAGATTATGAAAAGACATAAACGTGTTTTTGTTTCCAAAAATAATTGTGACTAATTTAGAGGTTGTTTAACATTTGTTTTAAATTAAAAGAGTAAACAAAAGAATGATAAAACTAAATAGATATAAAAAGTTGGGTAAAATATGGGAAAAATTGTGAGGCACAGCAGCTAATACTTGTAATCCCAGCACAATTGGGAGGCCAAGGCAGGTGGATCACTTGAGCTCAGGAGTTCAAGACCAGCCTGAGAAACATGATGAAACCCCATCTCTTCAAAAAAATACAAAAATTATCCAGACTTGGTGGTATGCACCTGTAGTCCCAGCTACTTGGGAGGCTGAGGTGAGAGTATCACTTGAGCCCAGGAGGTGGAAGGTGCAGTGAGCCAAGATCACACCATTATACTCCAGCCTGGGTGACAGAGGGAGACTCTGTCTCAGAAAAAAAAAGCCGGGGGGAGTTGTAAAAGGTTGTAAAAGGTTTATAAAAATGTTGTGTGATCAAAGCTGATTGAGATTAGATAAATCTCTGTATAAGATTTTATTAAGATTTATTTAGCATCAATAATACACTGATGTAAAGGTTAAATATGGTTTTCACTTTTAAATAAGACTTTCAGGTGGTATTAATGAAAAATAGTATTTTTGTTTTTGTTTTTTAGTGAACTGGAAGAAAATGAGGGAGGAGTAAAGAGTATGCATCATGCCATCTTTATTTGGTCTTTTTCTGTTTGATGAACTGAGACTCCTCTCTATCAAAGAGTAAAAGTTTTTATTTTTTGAAACCTTTGACTTATCACTTTGGCTAAATGAATGACTATTATTTTACAGTGATCCACGAACTTATTTTGATCAAGTGTTTTAAACCTTTGATATTAGTCATACTTCCACAAAACAAATTTTAAATTATAAAATTAAGTCTTTCTGACCTTCGACTGACTTTTACCTATTCCAAATAGGGTCCCTGAAAGTCCAAGAGAGGCATATTAGACTTATTGGTATGTTAAAATTGCACAGGAAGCATTGTCAAGTAAGAATGGTGTTTAATTTTCTTTGAATTATATTTGTACAGATATGTTATTAATAGGCATTCCAAAACTGTATGTGATTTTCAAAAATCGATTTTCTTGGTATATGAAGTAAGTTGCTTTATTCTGATGCTATTTATTTATTTATTTATTTATTTATTTTACTAAAAGCTTTTTGCAAATCCTGAAGTGTTGTGTTTTTGAGGAAAGTCATAGAAAAGGCTCTGACAAGTACTCTTGAATATGAGTTTCTGATAACTTTGAAGATAATACCATTGCACTGCATAAAAAATTCCAGAATGCTAATGAAAATTCTAATGGGATCATGAAAATTGCTAACCCTACTTCAAGCGGAAAAAGAATTAATTACATGGGACTAAACTAATGGAGGACTAAAATAACCTTTTAATAATTTTTTAAAAAAACATTACTGGTTCTTTTTCTGTTTTGTTTTCCAGAGTCAAGACTATTTTTTTCTTTGAGCTAGTGAAAGGTTACAATAATTGAGTAAATTATACTTTTGTGAGCAAAATGAAAACAAATTTACCTTTCTCTCTACCTGATTTCTCTAGAATCCAGGAACTATTTGTGAACCCTTCCTTCCTTCCTTCCTTCCTTCCTTCCTTCCTTCCTTCCTTCCTTCCTTCCTTCCTTCCTTCCTTTGAAAAATAGAAGTGGGGTCTCACTACATTGCACAGGCTGATCTTGAACTTCTGAGCTCATGCAATCCTCCTGCCTCAGCTTCTCAGGTAGATGGGACTATAGTCATGCACCACCATACCTGGCTTGTGAATATTCTTATTTCATGTCAGTATATTTATTTGCATGAGTTCTTTTGTAACAGGACACATTAGAAACACTGGTTATTTCACCAAATCTTTGACTAGAATGTCATTTTCAAATGTGACTAGACCACTTTGAGGCATTGAGGTTGCCTTCATAAAGCCAATAAACTTGAAAGATTGGACTGATAACTTGTCTACACAGTTGCTTTACAGGGTTTCTGATGTTGCAGCAAGTAAAAAATGTCACCGTCATTCCTGACAGGTGCAGGAATCTCAAGATATTTTGGGGACCTCAAGAAGAGAGGAACTTACTCAATTCATACAAATATTATAGGCACAGTCTGATGGCAAATCCTTGACTTGGCTTCATATCCTTGAGAGGTTTTCAAAAGTATAATAGATTCCTTATAAAAAAAAGTTATAGGCCAGATGGAGTGGGCACATGCCTATAATACTAGCACTTTGAAAGGCTGAAGCAGGAGGATCACTTGAGCCCAGCAGTTCAAGACCAGCCTGGGTAACATAGCGAGACCCTATCTCTAGAAGAAAGTTTAAAACAAAAATTAGCCAGGTTTGGTGGTGTGTGCCTGTAGTCCCAGCTACTCAGGACTCAGGAGACTGAGGTGGGAGGCTCATTTCAGCCCAGAAGTTTGAGGCTGCATTGAGTCATGATTGTGCCACTGCACTCCAGCCTGGGCAACAGATAGAGACTCCAACTGAAAAAAAAAATTTCAGCAAGCCCAACTTTTAAAAAGTCTAGGCCGGGCGCAGTGGCTCACACCTGTAATCCCAGAACTTTGGGAGGCCGAGGCAAGAGGATCATTTGAGATCAGTAGTTCGAGACCAGCCTGGCCAACATGGTGAAACCCCGTCTCTACTAAGAATACAAAAAATTAGCTGGGCATAGTGGCACACACCTGTTATCTCAGTTACTTGGGAGGCTGAGGAAGGAGAATTGCTTGGACTCGGAAGGTGGAGGTTGCAGTGAGCTGAGATCATGCCATTGCACCCCAGCCTGGGTGACAGAGCAAGACTCTGTCTCAAAAAAAAAAAAAAAGTCTGTATGGCTAATCACATTCTTGCTGCACTTTATGCAAATTATCAGGCCAAGTATAATAAGACTAAAACATATTTTACAAATAAATTGATCCTACTATGATTTATCTTCAGTTATAATGGGGGACTAGAGAGAAAACATTTATATTTTAGAAGCACCCCTGTTATTAGAGAGTCTAGCCCTGACTAATAATTTTTTTTTTAAGATGTGAGGTCTTGCTATGTTGCCCAAGCTGGATACTCACATGCCTGACCACAAGTGCACTATAGACTCAAACTCTTGGACTCAATATATTCTCCTGCCTTAGCCTACCAAGTAGCTGGGACTACAAGTATGCACCACTGTACCTGGCTCTTGACCATTCTTTTTGAGTTTTTATTTGCCTACCATTTGGACTGAATCTGGAATTCTTTCCTGGCTACAAGTGCCTAAACTAATGTTTCCAAATTTTCTTCAATCTTTCTGACTTGAATGCATTCAAATTTTAACTAGTTTTTTCCCTGAAGCCCTGCAACTAGAATCTCATGTGTAAACAACCTTGTGACATACAAACTATAGACCAAAAAAATCTGTCAGATTGCCACTGTCTACTTCCACTTTAACTAAAGGAGTTTCAAGTCTAACTTCTAGACACCTCAACTGACTGCCCTCCAGACTCTAAGAAAACTGATTTGTAGACTATTCCAAACATGAAACTTTATTTTTTCTTGTTTGAGAGCCTGTCTGCCACGTCACCTCATGGAATGAGACACAACTGTTTAAATTGGGCTGGCCTAGTCCCAGAAATGGGAAACTGATTTAATGGGATCCTTTGTCACTCAGCTACTAACTCACATCAATAGTCACTGATATGGTTTAGCTGTGTCCCCACCCAAATCTCATCTTGAATTGTAGTTCCCATAATCCCCAGGTGTGGTGGGAGGGACTCAGTGGGAAGTAATTGAATCACTGTGGGTGATTATCCCCATGTTGCTGTTCTCGTGATAGTGAGTGAGTTCTCAGGAAAGCTGATGGTTTTTTTAAAGGGCTTTTCCTTCTTTTGCTTAGCATTTCTCTTGCCTGCCCCCATGTATGACATACCTTTGCTTCTCCTTTGCCTTCTGCCATGATTGTGAGGCCTTGCCAGCCATGTGGAACTGTGAGTCTATTACACCTCTTTTCTTTTCTAAATTACCCCGTCTTGGGTATGTCTTTATTAGCAGCATAAGAATGGACTAATACAGTCACCAACCCAGGTTTTAG
This sequence comes from Theropithecus gelada, assembly GCF_003255815.1. Taxonomy (NCBI): domain Eukaryota; kingdom Metazoa; phylum Chordata; class Mammalia; order Primates; family Cercopithecidae; genus Theropithecus; species Theropithecus gelada. Next base: position 40,663,741 of record NC_037681.1, read on the forward strand.
TGTGTGAAACTTCTAGGGAAATTTCAGACAGGGGAATATTGAGGTAGAGAAAACGATTCTCTAAAATCGGGCGCTTGGGCATGCTGCATGCTTTTGGTAATTGGACATGCTTCAGGGATAAGCCTCATGAAATAGGCCCGTTAAGCATTTAAAAAAAAAAAAGAAAGAAATTTATAAAAAGAAAAGAAAAAGAAATCAGCCTCAAAATCAAGCTCCCTGTAACTTTGTGTTGTCCCTTGTCCCCCATGCACAGGGCAGGGCTCTCTCTAGAATTCCCTTATCTGACCAGAAAGCATCTTACCAAATGAAACATAATTGCCTTCTATTCCCTCCCTGTTACCTCAATTATCTATTGCAGAAAAGAAGACTGAAGAATGCAGCCACACCTAGATGGACTTTTCCACAAGATATTACCTGCCTCTCGGGCTCATTCAAATTCCCAAAACAATCACTTACAAGGTAATTTTTGTCTCCCTGATCCATTCATTCTTCCTACTAATCATTTCCTGCCTCTCAGAAGAATTGTCTGCATTCTCTATCTCCTCCCTCCTCTACGAAAAAGGGTGTATAAGCTACTGTAAACTATTGGTGGGGGGTAAGAGCAATCACTGTGATTCTCCCACATGCATGTTAATAAATTTGTATGCTGGCTGGGAGTGGTGGCTCACGCCTGTAATCCCAGCACTTTGGGAGGCCGAGGCGGGCAGATCACGAGGTCAGGAGATTGAGACCATCTTGGCTAACATGGTGAAACCCCGTCTCTACTAAAAACACAAAAAATTAGCCAGGCGTGGTGGCGGTGCCTGTAGTCCCAGCTGCTCAGGAGGCTGAGGCAGGAGAATGGCATGAACCCGAGAGGTGGAGCTTGCAGTGAGCCAAGATCGCACCACTGTACTCCAGCCTGGGCGAAAGTGCGAGACTCCGTCTCAAAAAACAAAAATTTAAAAAACAAACAAACAAAAAAAACCAAATAAATAAATTCATATGCCTTTTCTCTTGTTAATCTGCCCTTTGTCAGTTGATTTTCCTGCAAATATTCACAAGTTAAAAGAGATTTTTAATTTTTTTGTGTGTATGACAGTCTCTTTCTGTGTCATTCAGGCTGGATGGTGTGCAGTGGCAGGATCACAGCTCACTGCAGCCTTGACCTCCCGGGCTCAATGATCCTCCCGCCTCAGACTTCTAAGTAGCTGAGACTATAGGTATGTGTCACCACACCTGACTAATTTCTTTAAATTTTTTTTTTTAATAGAGACAGGGTCTTACTATGTTGCCCAGGCTGGTCTCGAACTCCTGGGCTCAGCTGATCCTCTTGTCTCAGCCTCCAAAAGTGCTTGGATTACATTGGCTCACTGCATGAGTCATCTTACAGGAGATGTCCTCACTGCAGGATTGTGAGCTGGGACATCGATAAAGGGGAGCAGGGGCAGGAGGAACAGGGGGGTGAAGATGGTTGGCATTGACAGTCACTGACAGACTGGTTTGTGAGTACCCATGAGGCACCTCCTGAGAATGCCCCATAATACTTGAGGGAAATTTCCAGTGCCCTGAAGTCCAGAGTGGGCAAGCGGGAATAAGAACAGTGAATCTGACTTATGGATGCAAAAGAAACTTCTCCCACTTGGGTCTGGCATGGGAGAAGGGCTGTGGGAGGACTGGTTTAGGGCAGCCATAGCCAGCGAGCCTCAGCCTTCCCAGTCCTCCCAGACCAAGAAAACCCTGAAGCTGGGCTCAGCCTCAATGCAGCTGACTTTTTCCCCCTTCCCTAGTGTTTTCTTCACAGTTCTAAGATCTCCAACCTTACTCTCTACCTGCTTTTTCAGGGCACAGGCTCTGCTGACCTTTGGAGTCAGCCCAACTCATATCCCCATCTTCCTATGGATTTACGGGTCATAGAAGGCTTCTGAGTCTTCTGTCTCACCATGGGCACATTAGTAAATCCTTACCAGGGAGTTCTTAGAAATTGCTAGTTTCTTACCTCAAACACTAGATAATTTTCGTTTTCTGTTTACCTCATTCTATCCCTCATTTCTCATCTACTTTTTTCTTTCTCTGTCTTTGCTCCCCTCTCTGTTAATAACCTATATGCTAAGAAATCCCATGGGTACTGGTCTGAAGAGAGCAATGCCACTTCTAGCCTCTAATACGCCTTTTTTTTTTTTTTTTGAGACAGAGCCTTGCTCTGTCGCCTAGGCTGGAGTGCAGTGGTGCAATCTGAGCTCACTGCAACCTCTGCCTCCTGGGTTCAAGTGATTCTCGTACCTTGGCGCCCCAAGTAGCTGGGATTACAGGCACACACCACGAAGCCCAGCTAATTTTCGTATTTTTAGTAGAGACGGGGTTTTACCATGTTGGCCAGGCTGGTCTCGAACTCCCGACCTCAAGTGATCCTCTTGCCTTGGCCTCCGAAAGTGCAAGGATTACAGGAGTGAGCCCAGCCAACCCTCTAATAGGCTTTTGTGAAAAAGGTTTAGGTAGGGGGCTTGGTGTGGTGGCTTATGCCTATAATCCCAGCACTTTGGGAGGCTGAAGTGGGAAGACTGCTTGAGGTCAGGAGTTTTAGACCAGTCTGGGCAATATAGCTAGACTTAGTCTTTACAAAAAAAAAAAAAAAAATTTAGCTGCATGTGATGAGGCATACCTGTAATCTCAGCTACTCAGGAGCCTAAGGCAGGAGAATCACTTAAGCAGAAGAGTTTGAGGCTGCAGTGAGCTATAATTGCACTGCCGAACTTAAGGCTGGGTGACAGAGTGAGACTCCGTCTCTAAAATAAAATAATAATTATAGTTTAGGTAAAGATAGGATCATTGGGAAATTCTGCTCCACTGGGAAAGTCATATGGCACCTCACTCATTCACAAAGCCCCTCAAATAAGCAGACACACTGGTCATTATTGGGCTCTAGTAATGCCCATCTGGGCGCAGCATGCCCACTCTGAACACCATCTGGACCATAATTAACAGCTGAGTTCACTTAACTTGGCTACACAAGACTCTAGAACCCTATAAATTTGACTTACACAAATTAAGAAGGGTTCTTTAATAATTTTATTTACACAAAAATAATTTTTCAGTTACCTGAGACAATTGAAAACTACCACAGTAATTCACACAGTATACCATTAGTCAATTAAACAATGACCGCAAATTCTATATAGCTGTACTGTCTAATATGGTAGCTGGAGTCTAGTGGCTTGAGCTTGGCTCACCGCAACCTCTGCCTCCTGGGTTCAAGTGATTCTCCTGCCTCAGCCTCCCCAGTAGCTAGGACGACCGCTGCATGCCACCACACTGGGCCAATTTTTTTTTTTTTTTTTTTTTTGAGACGCAGTCTTGCTCTGTCGCCCAGGCTGGAGTGCAGTGGCCAGATCTGCAAGCTCCGCCTCCCGGGTTCACGCCATTCTCCTGCCTCAGCCTCCCGAGTAGCTGGGACTACAGGCGCCCGCCACCTCGCCCGGCTAGTTTTTTTTTGTATTTTTTTAGTAGAGACGGGGTTTCACCGTGTTAGCCAGGATGGTCTCGATCTCCTGACCTCGTGATCCACCCGTCTCGGCCTCCCAAAGTGCTGAGATTACAGGCTTGAGCCACCGCGCCCGGCCCCACTGGGCCAATTTTTGTATTTTTAGTAGCAATGGGGTTTTGCCGTGTTAGCCAGGCTGGTCTCGAACTCCCGAACTCAGGTGATCTCAGCCTCCCAAAGTGCTGGGATTGCAGGCTCAAGTGATCCTCCTGCCTTGGCCTCCTGAAGTGCTGGGATTAATGGGTGTGAGCCACCACATCAGGCTGGCTTGTGCTTTTATGATGGCTTGTGCTTTTATGATGGCTTGTGCTTTTACGATGCCAGTGAAACTACCTTTGCAAAATTATGGCAGTAAGAGAAATCTGACATAGTTGACTTCATCTTGTTTCTGACCTCCAAGCTGTCTTTGGTCATTCCTGGGCACAGCAAGCTAACTTTGAGAGGAATTTGGTTTATAGTTTAACTGGAAAGCAAGGATGATTATACTCCCTCCCTAAAACTAACCCTCTCCTTACTCAGGGACTGAAAACTGCCTTTGCAAGACTAATGAAATTCCAGAAGATTATGGAGGGGCATGGACTCTGCTAAAATGCAGGTGTAGTTTATATAATCCCTTACTGCTCAGGAGTCATGTGAACAGAGGTTACAAGATTTGTGGCTTCCCCAACAGCTCCTATAGATAGCATCATATTATATTTTAGAACCTAAGATTGTTTTTATTTTTATTTTATGTAATCTTTCCTTCAAACCTCCTATCCAATATTTTTTTTTTAATTTTGTCAGACTGACTTCACCAGACTGGTGACTCATGACTCAACTGATCCTGTGTAGAACTGATGTTTGCACATGGTATGAAGTAAAATGTTATTTCATTTTTCGACATGGTTATTGAAAGTGGCCCTGCTGACATACAACGTTTCTACAAATGCATAGATTCATCTCTGGTCTCTCTTGTCTGCTACTCTCCTTTTTTTCTTTCCCCATAGCAAGATCACACTGTTTTAATAACTGTAGCTTAAGAACTCTTGCTATGTGGGCCAAGTCTCCTCATCTTGTTCTTTTCCTCCTCAAATTTTCTTGGATTGGATTGGATTACAGATTAATTTGGGGGAAATGAACATCTTTATGCCTTTGGTTCTTCCTATATGATGACATGGTCTATTTCTCTATGTAGGCCTAAACACTTTCAATAAAATTGTGTCAATTTCTCTATAAAGTCACAAAATAACTTTTATCAGAATAATTCCTAGGAACCTTATGTTTCTTGATTGCTATACATAACAGTGTGTAGGGTGTATTAGTGTTGTCAGTCCTTTTTTTTTTGAGACAGGGTCTCACTCTGTCACCCAGGCCGGAGTGCAGTGGCAAGATCACGGCTCACTGCAACTTCTGACTCCTGGGTTCAAGCCATCCTCCCACTTCGCCCTCCTGAGTACCTGGGACTGCAGGCATTTGCCACCATGCCCAGCTAATTTTTTGTATTTTTAGTAGAGATGGAGTTTTGCCGTGTTGCCCAGGCTGGTCTCAACCTTCTGGGCTCAAGCAATCCTCCCTCCTCAGCCTCCCAAAGTGTTGGGATTACAGGCATAAGCCACCACGCCTGGCCAGTGTTTCCAATTCTTTATCCTTTCCCATATCTGCATCTTTTGCCTTGTGTGTTAACAGTTCTTTCAGAGGAGGATGTGGCCATACAATTTGCTTTGAACTGGATAATTTGGGTGGGAGTGGCTACGTGCAGCTAGAGGCTGTGTCATTTGTGCCCGTCGGATTTTAATTTATGGAGGTGGCAGGGTGCCAACATGGAGAGGCCGATGCCATTAAGAGAAGAATTTATTTCTTACATTTCCCAAGAGAAGGGGGCATGCCATGCCATTCAGGGCCACAGCAGAAAGCATAGGTTTGGTCAGGAGGCAGAAAGAAGTGAGGGGAATGTGGAGGTCACAGCCTTTATGGGGGTTTCCACAGGAAAGGCAGTGCAGGCAGAGAACAGTTTAGGACTGGCTGGTTTGAATAACTCCCTCATATAGCTTTGGGCTATATGGGTGGTCTCTAGTTTCCTGGAATCTGGCTCTGGAGTGATTTGGGGCTGGTATAGGAGAGTTAGATAAAGGCGGGTGGTTGGCTTGAATGTGAGAGGAGGTGTTCTAAATCAGTTATTTCCCATCTTTAAGAATTAGCCAGCCCTGGTGTCTGGAAAGCCTCCAAATGCCAGAGCACCAAGATACAGAAAATAGGAAAACATAGTTAATACAGTGACCTCGTCTCAGGACGAGTTGTGAGTTCCTGTGTGTCCTCTCGTGCTTTTGCTCTGTGAGGAACATATCGGGGGGTTAGCTTGTTGGTTTCAGAATGACAGACTGTGGAGCAGAGCTGTCCCAGTTAACTGCAAACCTGCAATGTAAAGTGGTCAAGCCAAGGGCAGAGCTGCTGAACTCCAACTACCTCTGTGATTGTTGTTTCAAGCTACTGAGTTTGAGATGGTTTGCTATACAGCATTATAGTGGCAATAGATTACTGATACAATGATTGTGGTTTATCAAATTACACCTTCTAACTGTTTGGACTTTTTTTGAGACAGGGACGAATTTTTCTTATATAGGGGTCCTGTCTATGCAAAAACTAAACTCAGCTATGCCTATGTGCTGGTGAGCAGAGAGCATGACATTCATTATTCTATTGATTTAAAGAAAACTATTCTTGACATTTTAGTATGTGAGTACATCAAAACATAACTATTATTATCTTGAAAGTATATATTGTTATGGGAATTGGGACTTCTGGACTTTCTGCTATTTTAGGAGTATGTCCTTATAGGTTTTTCTCAACTATAAACATCTTAGGATGACGAGTTGTGGCTGGCAAGGAATGTGCCTTGCAAGTTTCAAGACGGAGTTTGAACTTAAAATGATATTATTCTGGCTCTCCCAGGCTCCTGCTTCCCTAACAACTGGGTCATGTGGCTCTCACTGTTCAGCTCAGTCATCCGGCTCATTGTCATAGTTGATAACAGAGTTCCAGGTGCAGCGAGAGGGTAAGCTCCTATGTGCAAGCGCTTTTCAAGTCTCTGCTTGTTTCAAATTTGCTATTGCCACATGAATTGACATAAGACCAAACGCTGGGCTAGTATGGGATGGGACAGTAGAATGAGAGCTTGAGAACCAAGTGTTAAATTTCCAGGAATTTTGAAAGCCAGTTGTTAAACTGTTGGTAGCTTGAAATTAGCCATGCTGGGAGTAATTATATAACAGAAATTGGCAAATGCTATAAACCAGGACTTCTTTTTCCCAGAGAATCAGTTTAAAAATTTCACGCCTGTAATCCTAGCACTTTGGGAGGCTGAGGTGGGGAGATCACTTGAGGTCAGGAGTTTGAGACCAGCCTGGCCAACATGGTGAAACCCTGCCTCCACTAAAAATACAAAAATTAGCAGGGTGTGGTGGTGTGCACCTGTAATCCCGGCTACTCAGGAGGCTGAGGCACGAGAATTGCTTGAACCGGGAGGCAGAGGTTGTAGAGCTGAGATCACTCCATTGCATTCCAGCCTGGGTGACAGAACAAGACTCCATCTCAAAAAAAAAAAAAAAAAAAAAAAAAAAAAAAAGAATTGCAAGAAGTTCTAATTTAACATCTTTGAATTAGGTTTTTGGAAACTGGGACTTCAGTGAATTGTACAGCGAGTCCTGGAATAATGTAGTTTCCTTCAACGTCTTTTTGTTATAATATTGATGAGAAAAGAAGATTGGTCTCATTATACTTTTTTTTAAAAAAAATAAGCCGTTCCTGCATTGCTATAATCATACTTTTTGCTTTAAGTCACAGTTTCCAGAACTTATTAACAACCTTAAGTGAGGGCTCACTGTATATAAAAATAGAGTCATGTATGCATTGCACAGTTGAGGGACACATTTTAATGGTTATTTACTTTTTTTTTTTTTTCTTTTGAGAGGGAATCTCGCTCTGTCGCCCAGGCTGGAGTGAGTGCAGTGGTGCCATCTCGGCTCACTGCAAGCTTCGCCTTCTGGGTTCACGCCATTCTCCGGCCTCAGCCTCCCGAGTAGCTGGGACTTACAGGCGCCCGCCACCACGCCTGGCTAATTTTTTTGTATTTTTAGTAGAGATGCGGTTTCACTGTGTTAGCCAGGATGGTCTCGATCTCCTGACCTCGTGATCTGCCCGCCTCGGCCTCCCAAAGTGCTGGGATTACAGGCATGAGCCACCATGCCCGGCCGATCATTTACTTTTTTAAAGCATCATTTAGTCTTTTCCAGTAAGAGACCCTGCTTGAATCAAGCTAAGCCACCCTCATGACATAATGATTTATCCAAAAGACAAGCACATAAACCAAGTTAACTCAAATGGAATTATTCCACAGGATTTTTTTTCAGACTGAAGTTGGGAGAGGAAAGCCCCTCTTCTCTCTCTTACAAACTGTAATGATCTGAGCCAAGAGCTCCCAGTAGTCATCATTATAGTTTTGTGGGAGACAGCCAGCCTAAGAGAGGAAAACTAACGTACACAAATTTGCATAAAAGAGAGACTAAAAGAGAAATTGAGTTGGGGACTGGGAGGGAAAGAGAGAAGGAGAGAGGGAGGAAAAAAAGGGTTTACCCCAACCTCCTTGCTGTTTGGTTGTGATCCAATATAATATCTATCTGGCTATCTGTGTCAGTCCATTTTTTGCATCCTCTATAAAGAGATACTTGAAACTGAGTAATTTATAAAGAAAAGAGGTTTAATTGGTTCATGTTCTTCAGGCTGCACAGGAAGTGTGGTGCTGGCATCTGCTTCTGGCAAGGGCTCCAGGAAGCTCATAGTCATGGCAGAAGGTGGAGAGGAAGCAGGATGTCATATAGCGAAAGGGAGCAAGAGAGAGTGAGGACGAGGATCCAGGCTCCTTTAAACAATCAGCTCTCAAGTGAACTAACAGACTCACTCATAATAAGAACTCACTCATTACCATGGGGAAGGCACCAAACTGTTGGTGAAAGATTCACCCCCATGATCCAATGGGCCTTCCACTACGCCCCACCTCCAAGATTGGAGGTCACATTTCAACATGAGATTTGGAGGGGACAAACTCCAAACCATATTACTGTTTATCTATCTATCTGTCTTAAAATACATTGAGTTAACAGTTTCTGTTACTTGCAACCAAACAGTCCTGACTAATACATAAACATAGATGTCTTGCTAAAGAGGTGGAGAAGGAACCCAGTACAAGGAAGGGATGAAAATTGCTGTACAGAGACCAGGATCTGCTTCAGGGCATAGTACGCATCCATGGGGGGATAATTAAACAAAGGAGGCTGTTAGCAACATCCTATGAAGATCTCCTCTGAGATTCGTAAGTCTGCCCTCTATCCCCCATTCCTTGTGTCATTTCAAGGTATGGTTACATACAATGGAGACAACTCCAGACAAGTTAAGTAGAAATAGGCCGGGTGTGGTGGCTCATGCCTGTAATCCCAGCACTTTGGGAGGCCGAGATGGGAGGATGGCTTGAGGTCAGGAGTTCGAGACCAGCCTGGCCAACATAGTGAAACCCTGTCTCTACTAAAAATACAAAAATTAGCTGGGCGTGGTGGTGCTTGTCTTTGCACTCACAAAACTAGGGCCAGTCACTGAAATTTCTGTTTCTGTAACCACAGAAAAGGCGCATGCCTCCTTTACTGTGCTTGCTAGGAGAAATGCCAGCAGCCACAGAAAGATGCATTTACTTCTCATTCTTTCAAAGGAACAACCGTTAACACTTTCTTCTGTATCCTTCCAGAAAATTTCCAAGTGTGCATGTGCATAAAACAAATGAGATGGGCCAGGCAGTGGCTCATGCCTATAATCCCAGCAACTGGGGAGGCTGAAGTGGGAGGATCACTTGAGCCCAGGAGTTAGAAACCAGCTTGGGCTGCACAGGGAGACCCCATCTCTACAAAAAGCAAAACAAAAAATAAAATAAAAAATTATCCAGCAGTGATGGCACACACCTCCCAGCTACTTGGGAAACTGAGTGGGAGAATCACTGACCTGTGATACCGCCACTGCACTTTAGCCTGAGTGACTGAGCAAGACCTTGTCTCACAAACAAACAAATGGAATCACACCAAATATTAGTCTGACTGATTTAAAGGACTTATACTTGGATGCCTTTTTTAAAGTGAAGAATCAAATAATATAACTGTGTTTCTTAAGCAGATCACCCAAATCTCCAATTTTGTTTTGCTTTGTTTTGTTTGTTTGTTTTTGTTTTTGAGACAGAGTCTTGCTCTGTCACCCAGACTGCAGTGCAGTGGCAGGATCTTGGCTGACTGCAACCTCTGACTCCCTGGTTCAAGAGATTCTCCTGCCTCAACCTCTCAAGTAGCTGGGATTACAGGCACACACCGCCACACCCAGCTAATTTTTGTATTTTTAGTAGAGACTGGGTTTCACCATGTTGATCAAGATGGTCTCCATCTCCTGACCTCATCATCTGCCCACCTCCAAATCCCCAATTTTAACGTGCAACCCTGGTACTCAGAAATAAATGTAAAATATATAGGAATAATATTAAGAATTAAATAATGGGGCTGTGCGTGGTGGCTCGCGCCTATAATCCCAGCTACTTTGGGAGGCTGAGGCAGGAGGATCAGTTGAGCCCAGGAGTTAGAGACCAGCCTGGAGAACATAGTAGGACCCCATCTCTATTTAAATTATGAAAAATTAAATTAAATTAAATTGAAATATTAAATATTGGAAGAAGCACACAACTCTGAAAATCACTTCAAAATGAAGTGTTTTGTAGAAAGTAAAATTTGGATTTGTACATACACATTTTTTCATTCAAAAACAAAATGCTTCTATTATATGTAGGTGAAATGTATATTTATTAATTTTTAAAAAAGCAAAATGTTACAGTTTTGTCTAAATGTCATTATAAAACTTCTAGAGCAGTCCAGAGCAGTGGCTCACGCGTGTAATGCCAGCACTTTGGGAGGCCGAGATGGGCAGAACACTTGAGGCTAGGAGTTCAAGCCAGCCTGGGCAATATGGTGAGACCCTGTCTCTACTAAAATTACAAAAAAAAAAAATTATGCAGGTGTGCTGGTCTACTTTTGTAATCTCAGCTACTAGGGAGGCTAAGGCATGAGAATCACTTGAACCTGGGCAGCAGAGGTTGCAGTGAGCCAAGATCATGCCACCACCTTCCAGCCTGGGTGACAGAGCAAGGCTCTGTCTCGAAAAAACAAAAACAAAACAAAACCTCCTAGAGCAGAGCAAACGCTCTTTTAGAAACACCCTGTAAAGAGCGAAAGTAAAAACAACAACAAAAAGCCTCAGAAACTAGAAACTAAAAAAACCTAAAAAAAATATAAAGACAAAAAAAAGCAAACCTGAATTGATGAGTAAATGGCATCTATAGGCCTGATTTCACAGAAGGGATAATCAGATCAATATATCACTCAGTCAATGCCACAGAATCAGACCGTATAGTTCAGAGATCTAAGATGAATCAAAGTTTAGATGGTGAGACAAGAACCAGATGAAAAGACAGCCATTTGACAGCGAGGAACAAGCAACTGGCCTCATCCTCATGGCCTCATCCTCACCCTCGCTGGGTCCTGGCTTGTCCTGGGCCCTCCTGCTGCCCTAGAAATTGCCTGAGGGACAAACAAAGTGGATAAAGACCCTGACAGACCTGAGTTACTGCCTTGGTCCTGGTGACCCTGCTCCAGGCAGTCTATCTCTGTCTGCGATCCATTGATCCTGGTGCCACTCCTGGTGCTTCATTATCGCCCAGAGGGACCTCCGGAGTGCAAGCCACAAACAAGGAGACAAACTGGGAGAAGACTCCATGCGGTTCCTTAGCAACCAGCCAGTTCTAAAGTCAGTGTCCCTGGCTTCCAGCTCCAACACTGGACACTCCCCCACGGCTCCCCTCCCTGGCAATCTGGTGGAGGCTGATTGGGCAGCCCAGGGGATGCCGGTGGGATGCAGAGAGGAAAGACTGTAAGGACAGCTTGGCTGGATCATGCAGGCCCGGGTGAGGCATTCGGACTCACTCTAAAGGAAAGAGAGCGAGAGACTGCAGCTTGGAGAGGACAGCAGTGCTTTGGAAGATGAATCTGGCTCGTTGTGCTGTAAGAAAAGGAGGGAGGAGAGCAGCTGTCTAGGTGACCTGGGGCAGTGGCCATAGGTATGAAGGACGTGAGGGGTCTGAGACAAGCAGTGAGGGTGCATTGCCCAGCCTTCCTGCTTGTGGGTGAGGAGCTGTCAGTGAGGACTTTAAGGGTTTAAGCCCCGCGATCAGGTGTTGCGGACAGGAGTTTGGGCAGTAATTCTGAAAAACAGAGCCCCACACACCTTAATCCTAAATGTTGAAATCCCAAGAGATCAAAATCTCAAAAATATAATTCTGGAAAAAATAATTTTGGAAATTATTTTAAAGACATTTACTTACATTTTTTAAAAGGGGATTTGTTTGAGAAACATAAAAACACAATAACACTTCATAGGCTACTTGACACAATGTGAGAGGCAATAGCACACATCATTTTGCAACAATAAAGATTCAGTAGACTAAAGACAGTCACAGGAGTATAACAGTCAAGAGCAGAGGAAATATATTCATAAAGAAATAGGTCAAAAAGGGAAATATATAAACACATGTCACTATGGTTGGTAATTGCGTGCACCCAGCTTTATTTATTTAATTTTTCAAAATACTTACGCCCTCAAACACTCTCCTATCCAATGCACCCAGCTTTATAACTGTGGTCATCTGAAATACTGTGATGGACAACCTAAGTCTTTTGATGAGATCGATCAAAGATCAAAAACCGCAGGGAGTTACCACTGTGCACTCAAAAAATTTTCTTTCACAAATGCCAGTGAACAAAAACAGACATCTCTTCATTTACTGAGGAAGTTTCAACGTTTTTACATACATGCACGTTGCTTACACACAAGGTCAACATTGAGATAATGTACTTTTGTGGAAGCAAATTTGAGTAAAACATAAAAGACTCTAAAAGCCTTTAGGCAATTTATACCTCCCCTATTGGAAATGATGCAACTGTGACATCCACTGCATAGCTGAGCATGGTGGCACACACCCATAGTCCTAGCTACTCAGTAGGCTGAGGCAGAATTGCTTGAGCCCAAGAGTTTGAGGTTGTACTGTGCTATGATCATGCCTGTGCATAGTCAATGCACTTCAGCCTGGGCAACATAGTGAGACCCGTCTCTCAAAAAAAGAAAGAAAGAAATCCATAGCATAGTGAGTTGTTAAAAGTAATGCTGACAATTTTAAATAGTGGGAAAAACTAAAAAAAATAAAAACAGAAAAGCTGACATATGAAAAAGTGTATTACAGGGATAGTTTGTGAGTAATTGCACATAGGTAGACCATAAGAGCTAACCGACTTTGATGATCATTATTATATTTTGAAGTCCTGCATTGAGATGAATAGTTGCTTTTTTCCTTTTAGGGCATGGCTCTCCTTAGAGAATATGTTCACATTCATTTTCTATGTGGTGTTGCTCTTTTTGAAATTCTTAGCCAGGCACAGTGGCTCACACCTGTAATCCCAGCACTTTGGGAGACTGAGACCTCCCAAATATGGCGACACCCCATCTCTACCACCACTACCAACAACAAAAAGTTAGGTGGGCATAGTGGTGCGTGCTTGTAGTCCCAGCTATGTGGGAGGCTTAGGTGGGAGGGTGGCTTGAGCCTGGGAGGCAGAGGTAGCAGTGAGCCGAGATATCAGGCCACTCCACTCCAGCCTGGGTGATAAAAGCCAGACTTTGTCTCAAAATAAATAAATAAATAAATAAATAAATAAATAAATAAATAAATAAAAGAAATTCTTCCATGATTCAGTATTCCCTGTTACATTTTTTCTTTCTTTTTTTTTTTTTTTTGAGACAGAATTTTCTCTGTCGCCCAGACTGGAGTGCAGTGGCGCGATCTCGGCTCACTGCAGCCTCTCCCTTCCAGGTTCAAGTGATTCTCCTGCCTCAGCCTCCCAAGTAGCTGGGATTACAGGCATGCACCACCACGCCTGGCTAATTTTTGTGTTTTTAGTAGAGACAGTGTTTCACCATGTTGGCCAGACTGGTCTCGAACACCTGACCTCAGGTGATCCACCCATCTTGGCCTCCCAAAGTGCCCAAAGGTGTGAGCCACTGCACCTGGCCTACATTTTCCCATCTGCTGTGCCACGTATCTATGTTGTTTTGGGGACTCAGAAATCCATTTCACATGCCCTCATATACAGATCATGAATTTGGTGGAAGCAATACTGGCGATAGGACAGTAACACCGTGTCTTCTTATTCTACCATGAACATAATTATTTTCAAACCAGTCAATAACTTTGCTGGCTTCTTCAGGCAAATGAAGCTTAACGTTTATTAAAAGCTCCTGGAATTTCATCAGCCAGAAGGAATATTCACCAATGCAGAAAATGATGCATTTTTAAACTGTGATTTTTGTTGTCGTTCAGATAGTGGCCAATCCACTCATCTGAATTTTCCTCCAAATGCAAATAAAAGCAATAATGAATAATAGTTCTACTTAACATGATGCAACTAACATGATACAACTGTCCTGCCTACAACTGAAAATACTCTAATTCCTTTCTCAGAATTCGGCTTTCAGGATTTTAGTCTTTTGGGGTTGTGATATTTAGGATTTTAGATGGTAGGGACTTTAGATCTTTCAGGATTTCACCATTTGCAATTATGGTGTTTGGGATTGTTTGTTTTGGGATTCTGATTGGCTCCATGCAGAATGCACTCCCAGGAAAAAAGTCTCAGACAGACGCTGGCTTTCCTAAGGTTGATTTGGCCGTTCTTTTGGGCTCAATGCCTATGGAAGGGAAGGGCAGGAAGCAGGATCGGGCAGATGGAGAGGGTGAGCTGCAATACAGCTTCAACAGAGAGTCCTCTGACCCTCCCGGGAGCTGCAAAACTGGGACCACCCTGCAGAGATGTACCAGCTGGGGCCATGGGTCTGGGTCTTTGTGTTCTCACACTGATGGGTCACATGATGTGGACCTTTCCGGGAAAGGAATGAGCTTGGGTGAGGGGCCCTCTGCAATTGAGGAAACCCTTTTCTGCCGGCTGTGCTTCTAGCAGTTGGGAGAATAAACCCCTCATTCCTGAGGGGAGCCTTGGTGGCCCTTCACAGTGTTTACCATGTCAAGTAAACGTGGTAGGGCTGCTGAAGATTAGAAACACCACAAAGATGAGTGGGTTTGGGGGAGGCGATGAGCTCCATTTTCCACATAGTGAGTGTGGGGTGTTTCAGGGGCGTGCATGTGGGGTGTTAAGTGGATAACTGGGTGTACAGGTCTGAAGCTCTGGAGGGAGGTCAAGAATAGAGCTACAGATTTAGCAAAAATATAAGGATGGGGTGGAAATCAGAGGAATGGATGAGACAGTTGGAGTCAGAGGGAGACGACACCTAAATTGACCCATCTGGCAGTGGGTTCTCGGTGCAATCTCACAGGAGGAGGCAACCAGATAAGATCATCAAAGAACAGTGGCTCAGGAATTCCCAGCTCTGTCAGAACTCTCGGTGATGAATGAGAGCCCTGGCCACACTCGCCCTCACAGAGCTCTCAGGGACCAATGTACAAATCAGGTGAAATATGCACTGCCCAGTGGGAAGCTGAACTACCCTGGAATGAGACTGCTTCTCCCCACTTCTCCCCTGTCCCTCTCCTTCTGTTTCCCCTTTGCCTTGACACCTCTCTCTCACTCTCTCTCTCTCTTCTTTCTCTCTGTCCAGTTCTTCTCTCTCCCTCTGTCCCTCTGGGCCCACTAGAGGGCGGCAGCCCCCAGTCTAGGCCTAGAGGTCCACCCTCCGAGCCTTTGCCTGGCCTGGTGCTCCCGGAGTGAGCCTTGCCAAGATTGTTCTTGGGCCATGAGGCAGCTCCTCTCCCAGGACTCTGTCCTGTCCTTATAGGGCTCTTGTGGGTGGGGAATGCTGGGTTCAGTAGAGAGGGCAGGAACGGCTGCTTCTTTGCCTGGCTTTGCTGAAGCTTGGAGGCTGTGGCCAGCTGTTCCTGCCTTGACAGATGGGAGAGGCCTGGCACCTGCTGAGGTCTCTGAGTTCACAGTCACTTTCTCCTTCTTGCTCCTGGGGCTGTAGGGCCACGAAGCTTTCAGAAATCAGGACTGGGTCTTGTTCCCATCATTTATGTCCCAGACTGTTCTTAAAAGGATTTCTTTTTTCTTTTTAAAAAATTTTATTTTAAGTTCCGGGGTACATGTGCAGGATGTGCAGTTTTGTTACATAGGTAAACGTGCGCCATGGTGGTTTGCTGCACCTATCAGCCCATCACCGAGGTATTAAGCCCCACATGCATTAACTATTTATCCTGATGATCTCCCTCCCCCTGCCCACCCCACAATAGGCCCTAGTGTGTGTTGCTCCCCTCTCTGTGTCCATGTGTTCTCATTGTTCAGCTCCCTCTTGTAAGTGAGAACACGCAGTGTTTGGTTTTCTGTTCCTGTGTTAGTTTGCTGAGGATAATGGCTTCCAGCTCCATCCATGTCCCTGCAAAGGACATAATCTCATTTCTTTTTATGGCTGCATAGTATTCCATGCTGTATATGTACCATATTTTCTTTATCCAGTCTACCATTGAGGGGCATTTAGGTTGATTCCATGTCTTTGCTATTGTGAATAGTGCTGCAGTGAACATACGTGTGCATGTGTCTTTATAATAGAACGATTTATATTCCTTTGAGTATATACCCAGTAATGGGATTGCTGGGTCAAGTGGTATTTCTGGTTCTAGATTCTTGAGGAATCGCCACACTGTCTTCCACAACGGTTCAACTAATTTGCATTCCCACCAACAGTATAAACACGTTCCTATTTCTCCACATCCTCACCAGCGTCTGTTGTTTCTTGACTTTTTTTTTTTTGGCACAGAGTCTTACTGTGTTGCTGAGGCTGGAGTGCAGTGGCGTGCTCTCAGCTCACTGCAACCTCCACCTCCCGGGTTCAAGCGATCCTCCCACCTCAGCCTCCCAAGTAGCTGGGAGTACAGGCATGTGCCACCTCGCCCAGCTAATTTTTGTAAGTTTTAGTAGAGACGGGGTTTCGGGCTGGTCTCAAACTTCTGACCTCAGTGATCTGTCTACCTTGGCCTCCCAAAGGGCTAGGATTACAGGCATGAGCCACCATGCCCAGCCTGTTTCTTGACTTTTTAATAATTGCCATTCTGACTGGTGTGAGATAATATCTCACTGTGGTTTTGATTTGCATTTCTTTAAGGATCAGTGATGTTGAGCTTTTTTTTTCATGTTTATTGGCTGCATAAATGTCTTTTTTTTGAGAAGTGTCTGTTCATATAGAAAGAGTTTCTTGACACCAGTATTGTCCAGGGTATCAAAAGCCCTGGGCTGCTCCACTCCACCTCACACAGGACCCTCTCCCTGGGTTCCTTGCCAGGGTGTGTGAGGCCCCAGTGGTTCCTTAAAGGCCCCTTATGAGCAGAGATCCAAGGAGCTACATCTGAGAAGCATACCTGACTCCGTGTTGCTGAAGGCCATGGTTAAGCTAAGAGAAACACCATTTTCCCAAATGACAGGGACAAAAATGGAATGATCTGGTTGGGGAAAGAGTGTGCTTGGAAGGAACCCCTAGAACAGCAGGTTGGGGACCAGAGTGCTTGTCTAGAGGGGGCCCCAGCAGCCACCCTTCCCTTCTACCCTCTCCCTCCCCCAGCAGTCCAGGGACTAAGCTGTTAGAGTCCAAATTCATTTATTTTCACGTAGCTATCCAGTGTCCCAACATCATTTGTTGTAAAGACAATTCTCTATTGAATGATCTTGATACCCTTCTTGAAAATCAGTTGATCATAAATATATGAGCTTATTTCTCAGCACTCTCAATTATATTCCATTATCCAAGACTTATAGTAGTCAGCTAATGATTAGAAAGAGCTTTCCTTGAACACCTGATACCAAAATATCTCCCAGTCTTTGCAGATGGGCTTTTTGTAGGTGTTGGGACACATCTTCCACATTCAGCCAGGTGGTTTGCAATTGTGCCTTAGCCCTCACCTGCTTGAACAGAGCCTAAAGGGAAGGTCACCCTGACATGGAAGTTTAGAGCCTTAGCAGGTCTTTTCTGAGCATGCGTACCACTTTGGGTGCGTGGCCTTCTAGATTTCCAGGAATCTGTCAGAAGTTTTCAAAGTCCTTATTGCCCGAAGGAACCCATTCCCCAGGCTTTCCATCCAAGTGTGTTGGTTAGTCTATTGTATGCCCTGACTGTTAGCACTTGCTACCTGCTGTGTTAGCTTGGCTGAGTTCCAAGTTAGATGAGATAAGGGCAGGCCTTTTGAGTTGGTCTTCCAGGGAGCCACCGACAGTCAGAACCAATAATTACAATTCTTTGTGTTCCCTTTCTGCTCCCTCTGGGACAGGTTCTAATACTGGGAATACAGGCTGTTATTTTCAAGGCTACTACTGAGCTGGGGAGAGGAGGATGAGACCAGAGTCAGTTAAAATGCCACAGAGACCCCCTGCTCTTACAAGGATGCAACTGTTTTACTAGCTTAGACACTCTCCTGATTACTACAAGTTTTTGATTAGTTTCCAGAGTTCTGAAAAAGTTGGCTGAGTGCGGTGGCCCACGTCTGTAATCCCAGCACCTTGGAAAGCTGAGGTGGAAGGGTCACTTGTGGCCAGGAATTTGAGACTAGCTTAGGCAACATAGTGACAGCCCGTCTCTATAAAGAAAAAAAAAAAAAAAAAGAATTCTGAGAAAGTTAATTCTTAAAGTATTTTTCATTGATTTTAGGGAGGCACAGACCTTTGGAGTTTCTTGTTCCACCATTTTCACTGATGTCACCATCACACCCATCTTGTATTAAAAGAGGGCCTCCAAATTTTTTTTTTTTTGAGATGCAGTCTCGCTCTGTCTCCCAGACTGGAGTGCAGTGGCACGATCTCGGTTCACTGCAACCTCCACCCCATGGATTCAAGCGATTCTTCTGCCTCAGCCTCCTGAGTAGCTGGGACCACAAGTACGCGCCACCAAGCCTGGCTAATTTTTGTATTTTTAGTACAGACCAGGTTTCGCCATATTGACCAGGCTGGTTTCGAATTCCTGACCTCGTGATTCACCCACCTCCACCTCCCAAAGTGCTGGGATTACAGATGTGAGCCACCGTGCCTGGCCTAAAAGAGGGCCTCCAAATTTTACATGCTTCAAGCAGCACAGAACCTGGATTCACCCCTGGCTGGGGTTATAAGACGAGGACTCAGTCAGCTGTGGGTATGACCTCATTATGTGGTTGCACTTTGATTATCTCTGGGCATATGGGCAACTGAAGCTTCCAGGTTGAGGTGACAAAGTATTTCACAAAGCTGGGGAAAGGCAACTTCCCTCATTTCTGCATGGATCCCAGCACCTCCCAGCACTTTGAGGACTGGAAGCTTTGGAAACACTGCAGGCAGCGTCCTTGGATACACTGGCATTTTCACAGGAGTGAGGGGCCCCCACTGCAGTGTCATGGGTATATAGGGCAGTGGTTGGCAAACTGCAGCCTGTGGGATAACCTGGCCTGCTCCCTGTGTTTCTTTTATGGCCTGTGAGCTAAGAATGCTTTTTACCTTTCAAAAAGATTGGGCGAAAAAAGCAAAAAAAGAATAATATTTTATGACATGAAAATTATATGAAATTAAAATGAAAATCGCATTGTTCATAAATAAAGTTTTATTGGAAACTTGCCACACTCATTTGTTGACATGTTGTTGATGGCTGCTTCCTAGCAGAGTTGAGTCACTGTGACAGGGACTGTGTCCACAGCAAAGCCTAAAAGATTGACTAGCTGGTATTTTCAGAAAAAGCTGCTGACTCTTGGCACTGGGCACAGATGGGGAGAATTGGGGCAGGAGAAAGAGCAGAGGAGATGCTGTACACAGACTGAGGCTGGCAGGCTGGCTTTGAGCACAGGTAAGACATTTCCTGAGAAGTACCTGAAACACTTCAGAAGACTTTGCAAGGGGCCTGGAGATCACGTATGAGCAAGGTGGGGTAAGAGCAGGAAGCGTGAGTTTTGATGTCAACATAACTTCATTCATCTCCATAGCAGAATGGGACATAAGGATTTTCATATTATTCTCATGAATACTTTTGTGGGAGAATCATCAGCCCCATTTTACAGCTGTCCTGGTTTATAGACGGCTCATACAGGATGATTCTGGTGAACAATATGCAGGTTATGCTATTACCACTTCCTTGGAGACTGGAAGCGGTCTCCCTTTGCTTTAGCTGCTTCAGCCCAGCAGACAGAGCTATTTGCCCTCATTCCAGCCTGCTTCCTTCCCAAGAGAAAAATCGCTAACATTTATACAGACAATAGATATGCATTCGAACTTGCTCATGATTTTGAAAGATTGTGAAAGCAGAGATCTTTTCTTGTTTTTATTTTATTTTCTCATTTTCTTTAAACATTTTTAAAATTTTTAATTAAAAAGCTCTTTTTTGAATTTTTTTAACTTTAAAGATCAGATTTATTTGGAGAAAACAAAAAACCCACAACCCAAATGATGGGATTTTACATCTAAGGACATCTCCCAGATGTTAAGTCTACAGATTACAAATCATTTTCATAGAAGATATTTTTGCACAAAGTTTACATGTATTCAGGAGTGGGACATAAATTAATTCCCATTTGTATTTTTGTTTTGTTTTGTTTTTTTGAAATGGGGTCTCGCTCTGTCATCCAGGCTGGAGCACAAGGGTGTGACCTCAGCTCACTGCAACCTCTGCCTCCTGGGTTCAAGCGATTCTCGTGCCTCAGCCACCCAAGTTGCTGGGATTACAGACGTGCACCACCAGACCCAGCTAATTTTTGTATTTTTAGTAGAGATGTTGGCCAGGCTGGTCTTGAACTCCTGGCCTCATGTACCAGACCCAGCTAATTTTTGTATTTTTAGTAGAGATGTTGGCCAGGCTGGTCTTGAACTCCTGGCCTCATGTAATCTGCTCGCCTCGGTCTCCCAAAGTGCTGGGATTATAAGTGTGAGCCACCATGCCTGGCCTCTGTTTCTATTTTAACAGAGGGGCAACATAGGGGAGTGAAAATAATTTTTAAATTTTTGAATCAGAAAAGCCTCCTGAGCCAGCGTAGGCTCAGGGACTCCTTTCTTGTAATAGAGACAAAATAAATAATGAACCTCATGTAAAAGACTTGTTAGATGCAAAACATTTACCTGGTGCTCTGGCCATTATTAAGATTCCAGGACATTTGAAACCAGATTTCATGGAGGTTAGAGGAATACCATTTTGCAGAAAATGCTACAAAGAATGTTCCTCTTAGCGATCCTCCTGATCAAATCTCATGGCCCAGTCAGAAAAGTTTCCAAAAGATGATCTTAGAACAATTACTAAAGATGCACAGAATTGGGCACCAGAGGTGAAAAAACAAAATCGGAAAAATAATGGCTACTGGTTTGATGATCAGAAATAATTTTGGTCCAAGCATGGTGGCTCACGCCTGTAATCCCACCACTTTGGGAGGCTTAGGTGGGAGGATTGCTTGAGCTCAGGAGTTTGAGACCAGCCTGGGCAACACAGCGAGACCCCCATCCCTCTCTTTCTTTCTCTTTTGTTAACATTAAAATGTTTAAATTTAACAAATAAAAGAAAGAAAAAAATCTGGTTTGGGCCAAGTTAAGAGC
The DNA here is from genome assembly GCF_003255815.1 of Theropithecus gelada. Classification (NCBI taxonomy): domain Eukaryota; kingdom Metazoa; phylum Chordata; class Mammalia; order Primates; family Cercopithecidae; genus Theropithecus; species Theropithecus gelada. The sequence goes on from NC_037681.1 coordinate 40,684,951, forward strand.
TTGTTTTGCCAGACACCATGAAATTTCCATTGTGAACTACTGTGCCTGACTTCTGCCACTGAGCTACAGAAAAGATGGTCATTTTTATGAAACAGTGCTGGTAAGGAAATGTTAATGGAGCTGCTAAAAAGTGCCTATGTGACCTGCCCCACCTGTCTTCTCTAGGGTAGGATTCATGCAACTTTAATTACAGGTTGAGTGCATTGTAACCTTTGTTTCCTGATAGCTTGGCTGATAAAACTGTTGCAAAGACTTCCTGGGTTCCTGATGTGCAGTTGCTTATGATTTACAAAGCACCCATCCAATTGTTATTCCTCACATATTGCCGTGGAATTGGGCAACAGAGATTTCTTTTTTTTAAACAGGGTCTCACCCCGTCACCTAAGCTGGAGGGCAATGGTGCGATCGTGGCTCCTTGCAGCCTTGACCTCCTGGGCTCAAGCTATCCTCGATTCTCCCACCTTAGCCTACCGTGTAACTGGGACTACAGGCATGCACCACCACACTGGTATAATTTTTTAATTTCTTTTTGGTAGAGACCAATACAGTTCTGTAAGTATGAGCCATCTATAAATCAGGACAGCTGTAAAATGGGGCTGATGATTCTCCCATAAAAGAGTTTATGAGAATAATATGAAAATCCTTACGTCTGATTCTCCCATGGAGATGAAGTTATGTCGACATCAAAAACGCATGCTTCCTGCTCTTATCACCTTGATCATGCGTGATCTCCAGGCCCCTGAGAGTCTTCTGAAGTGTTTCAGGGACTTTTCAGGAAATGTCTTACCTGTGCTCAAAGCCAACCTGCCAGCCTCAGTCGATGTATGGCATCTACTCTGTTCTTTCTCCTGCCCCAGTTCTTCCTGTCTGTGCCCAATGCCAAAGGTCAGCAGCTTTTTCTGAAAATACCAGCTAGTCAATATTTTAGACTTTGCTGTGCACACAGTCCCCGTCACAGTGACTCAACTCTGCAAGAATGCAGCCATTGACAATATGTCTAGCCCTCTCTCTCTGAACCACACCCTGGACTCGGAGCTGGACTTGGGAAAGAATACGGGGTCCAAAGATGAGGCAGACAAGCCCCCATCCTTAGAGCAGGGACTGGCAAATCTTTGCTATAAAGAATCCAGAAAGTTAATATTTGAGGCTTTGTGAGTGTTCTGCGAAAGGGCCATATATGCAAAGTGGCCCCCGAATGCCAAAAGAGCTGAGAAACCAAAGAATGAGACAGACTAATCCAGTTTGTCAATAGAAGGTGGGGGAATTTACAGACAGAAGCATGGTCTTGGGTGACTGCAAGACAGGGCGATCTCTGTACTGCACCCCCACCCCAGAGCCAGGGCTTATATGTTGGGGAAAAAGTATATGTGCTTTGGAAGGCACATGTACATTGCTATGGGTGTCACAGCCTATGCTGTATGGACCAACAGCAAAGGTTGTTTTGCAGGGAAGGTGACACTCACAGTGAACAGGTGTTCCCACACAAAGAATAAAACGTCAACTTGATACTTTGGAGGCATTCCCAGATGTGGGGCTAGTCAGAAGTCACCTGGGGGATTAGTATTTAGTTTAATTATTTTTTTGTTTTGTTGTATTTTTTGGGACACAGTCTTGCTCTGTCGCCCCGACTGGAGTGCAGTGGTGCGATCTTGGCTCACTGCAGCCTCTGCCTCCTGGGTTCAAGCAATCCTCCAACCTCAGCCTCTTGAGTAGCTGGGACTACAGTCACCCGCCACCATGCCTGTATTATTTTTGTATTTTTAGTAGATGTGTGCCACCACCCCTGGCTAAATTTTGTATTTTTAGTAGAGATGGGGTTTCACCATGTTGCCCAGGCTGGTCTCGAACTCATGACTTCAAACAATCCACTCACCTCGGCCTCCAAAAGTGCTGGGATTACAGGTGTGAGCCACCGTGCCCAGCTGGGGATTAGCATTTAAAAAAAGTCACTCTTGTCCCCACAGCGGGCCAAATGGTCTCTGTCCCAACTACTCGACTCTGTTGTAGCATGAAAATGGCCAAGGTAAATACATGAGTGGGGCTGTGTTCCAATAAAACTTTATTTACAAACGTAGTTGGTGGGCTGGAGTTGGTCTAGGGTGGTAGTTTTTTGATCCCTACTGTGTATAGAGCATTTTTGACAAGTGTGTGTTTCAAAGCAAACATAAAGCCGTTCCTCTGGATTCTGGGCATTTGGGATTCTGGCTCCAACTTTGCCCTCTAAAGCACATGTTAGGCGTATCTTTGTTTATTTCATACTTTTTTTTCAAGAAACTGCAAAACCTTTGCCAAACTAGGGCCAGCCTTATGCCCAGATTCCCTGGGATTTGAGTGAAGAATGAAGGTACCCGAGCATGAAATCAGAAAATCTGTTCTTGTTGTCTTGGCCAGAAACTTGTCTATGGCACAACTCAGGGCTCTGCCATCATCACAGCTCTTTAGCTGGTGGGAGAGCTCCCTAAGATGAGGTCAAGTTCAGCGGCAAACCAAGCCCCTGCCCTCTGACTGTGGGGCTGGACCATGCGTGGTGGGTGCCCATCTTGCTGAAGCCATCCCATCCTGAGGCCTGTGGGAGGGAACACTCCACTCCACTGGCCCACTTTGGCTACTGACAGCCTCATCTGGGCACCTCATTTGGGAGACCTGTAATTCCAGCACTGGAGTGAGGAGGAATTCGCTGCTATGCCTATGTGGTGGTTGGGGCAATTTCCTTTACCTTCAGAATCCCTGATTTTAGCCAGAGTCTTGTGCTGTCGCCCAGGTTGGAGTGCAGTGGTGCGATCTCGGCTCACTGCAACCTCTGCCTCCCAGTTCAAGTGATTCTCCTGCTTCAGCCTCCCGAGTAGCTGGGATTATGGGCACGCCCCACCACACCAGGCTGATTTTTGTAAGAATCCCCAATTTTAGAGCTGAGAAGGACCTGAGAGGACCCACCTTATTCGAGAATCCACTGCTGTGCAATTGGCTTCACTTTCACAAATTTGCCACGTAGCCCACCAGGTAGTATGACTGACAAGGCAGAGCAGCCCAATGAGGCTTCCTGGGAGAGGAGCCTGGAGCCAAGCCTCCAAGGGCAGATGCAGCCTGTGGCAACACAGCTATGTGGAGCAGCATGAACAATGCAGACGCCAAAAAGGGCAAGGCGTGTCTGCACCACAAGGAAATATGTCAGTGAGTGATGACAGCCTCATTGCTGGGGCCGATCACAGGGACCTGAAATGAGTCCTGAGATTACTATTCAATGCCACCACGCCTTCCCTTCCACACCCAGCTCTGAAGTTTTCTGTGGGCAGATCTCAGCCCTGGCAGAAGGATCTGAAAATTGCTTTTTATATCATGCTGAAGAGGAGAAGGCATGCTTATCAGAAGCAGATGCTTAAATGTGGGAGGGCCTTATCTGGGGGGTGAGAGGAGGCCTGTTTGGGACCTTGGTGCAGCCCCCATGGGGGTTGCTTTGTGCCAGGCTCTCCAAGATATCTGCCTGCATCTTGGTAAAGAATTGCCTCTTCTCTGTTTTGTTGAATGTTACGTTTTAAATTTCAGTAATAGCAACGCTGTGTTCGAATGCACAGTTTGGTACCGTGCCCAAACAGCAGTGAAGGAAAAAGCCTTGCAAATGTGTGCCTCGCTTTCCCAAGGTGAGCCAAGGGACACCCAGATCACGCCCTCCAGGAGACCAGTGGTGCCTCAGACATGGCTTCCTCTGAAGCGGCTTCCTACTTGCGGGTCTAAAGATGCCCATCTGCAGCTGGTTTGAGCCTGGAAAATCTTAGTTCTGTGGGTCCAGAAAGAGTGCTCTTCCCCCCATTTGCTCTTGGCTTCAGAATGGTGTTCAGGGTTGGGGGTGCAGAGTGGGAGGGAGCTGTCTACACTCAGGTTTAATGCACTTTTCATTCATTCCTCAGTATGTACTGAATGTCTTCAATACATTTATTGGGGGACTGTAGGTCAGACGGGAGCTGAGGCTGCAACAGTGTGAACCAGTCCAAGTGCCCAAAACCCCTGTGTCTAGACCCTTCCCTGCCTATCTTCTCCATTGGGCCTCACCCATGCAGAGGCAGAGCAGTGAGGAGTCCCATTTTACAGACCCCCAGTGATTCCCCATTTCCAGTTGCAGAAGCCAAGGGTTGTAGTAGAAGCCCTGGTGTAGTGGCCCTCAGTCTGGGCCTGAGTGCTGAGAACCCAGGAACTAGGCTGGGTTGGGGCAGTGAGTCCTGAAATACTCCAGTTGGATTGATCAGGCAGTAGCAGACTAATGAGATCTTTAACATTCCTGCCTCCTCTCTGTGGTTGCTCTTGTGGTTGCTCCTTCTGAGAATTCTTCTCCTTCCTAGCTACCTGAATCTCTTCCATTCTTCAGGGAGAGCCCAACTTCAGGTCCTCCTCATTCCAGAAGCTTTGGTGATCACTCCATTCTTCTCCCAGCCCTGCCAGTCCCCTTGTACCTCTGCTGCTCTGACTCTAATTAATGACCCTCACTGCCTCCCAGCCCATCTGCCTGAATGCGTGTAAAGGCTGTGGGGGTCGTGAGCTCACGTAAGAGGGGCACCTGGCCTGACTCATCCCCCAGGGCCTGGCATAACTCCCTGCTGCTGGGATGAGCTCAATGCTGTGCTGTGGAGCTTGTCCTGGTCACCTAAGCAAGGCCTCCCTGGCTAACATGTGCCCCCTTCTCACCAACCCTGCAGCAGAACCTGGTGTGGGCACTGGTGATGGCCATCCCCCTGGTCACCAGCCTGTATGTCCTGGTCAACCACAGTTACCTGCTAGTGCTATCACCCAGTGAGACCCTCTCTGCTGACGCTATGGCTGTGAACTGGGGATGACTGCATCACACCATATGTCCCTTGGACTCCAAGCAGACTTTCCAGGCTGGGGAAGGAAAGTGCTCCATGTGTCTTTAAACTTGTCTTTGAATGTGTTGCTTGCTCCATTTCTGAGTGGGGTCTTGTGGCTTCTTCCAGGGTGCTGTTGGAATTCCTTCCCCTGATCCCTTGGTTGTCCTCAGAACCAGGTTCTGGGGTCCTGGGCCTGGCTGGTGCCCTTGGCTGTTGCAGTCTCAACATTTGGTTCCATCAATGAGATGTTCTTCAGCGGAAATTGTTTGTGCTTTGTGGCTGCAAGAGAGGGCCACGTGGTCAGAGATGGGGCCTGGGGCTGGGCAAGAAGGTATGGCTGCAAGAGGGGTGCCACAGGGCCAGCCAGCTACGCTTTCTCCTGCCTGAAGCTTAGCATTTGGCCCAAAACAGGACTTTCCCTGTAAGACATAGCCCTCTTTTCTTCTGAGAACAGGACTTAGGCACTCCATACCTCTCAGCTTTAACTCGAATCCCTTTACTTCCGGGTTTTTGGGAGGTCACAGTATGGGGTCACACCGGTTCGGGGACTGGCAATAAAGATATTTGTGCACATCGGTAGTATAGGGGCCATGGGGAGGAGAGAAAATATTAGTGCGGTTTGTACCTTCTGGGTTTTCTCCCCCTGGGGACTCTCTGCCCTGGTGTTACCTTTGACTGCAATACTGCTGAATAATAGCCCCCAATTCTCAGTGGCTTGCAACAACATTTGACTGTTGTTCCCAAGTCAAGGGGTCAGCTGTGACTTGGCTTCAGGCTGTGGCTTGCTTGGGGTCTCACCTTGGTCTGAGTCTATCCTTATCTCAGGTACTAAGATCAAGGCAGTAACCACTACTGGGAGCCTGATATTGCCTATAGCAGGTAGCAGAGGTTCAAGAGACCAAGCCAAACCACATAAGCATATTTAGAGAATCTACTTGTCACTCCAGCTCATATTTTATTGGTCCAAGCAAGCAACACGGCCAGACTCCACGTCAATGAATGGGGGACTGATATTCCTCCCACAAAGGTGGGGAGAGGAAGGCTGAATATTTGATGAATAATAATACAGTCTTGGCTGGGTGCGGTGGCTCACGCCTGTAATCTCAACACTTTGGGAGGCTAAGGTGGGCAGATCACCTGGGGTCAGGATTTCAAGACCAGCCTGCCCAACGTGGTGAAACTCGATCTCTACTAAAAATACAAAAATTAGCTGGGCGTGGTGGCATGCGCCTGTAATCCCAGCTACTCAGGAGGCTGAGACAGGAGAATCACTTGAACCCAGGAGGTGGAGGTTGCAGTGAGCCGAGATTGAGCCACTGCACTCCAGCCTGGGCGACAGAGCAAGACTCCATCTCAAAAACAAAACAAAACAAAACAAAACAAACAACAACAACAACAACAAAACAGTCTCCACAATAATCCCATATTCCTCTCCATGGTCCATCCATACCTGCCCTGTCCTCTCCTCCCTGGATCTGGTTACCCCAGGTGAACCACAGAGACCTACCTCTGGAAGCTGTGGTGACTAGTAACTGTTAGGTTGGTCATTCTGGTGTCCAGAATGTGTTCGACAGGGGAAGAGATGCTCCCTGAGGCTCCCCTGGGGCCTGCTTGACACTCAGCTCTGCTTTTCAGCCCTGAATTCTGTCTGTGGGTCATATTTATCGTTCCACACCAACTCCAGCCCTGATGTGCACCATGGCCGTGGCTTTGGCCCTGGGCATTCCAGGAAGTTTCAGTCTCACTGTGAACTTCATAAGGCAAGTGAGACAGTCCTCCCACATCAGGTGTCTGATGATCAGGTATCCGTGTACACACGGGAGCCCCCGTGTGTACACATTCACACACACGCACGTATACATAAACACATGCATACACACCCCCTGGACCCCTCCCGCCATATACACACACATGTAGTACATGTAGTCATACACATGCACACACACTTCTGGAGACCCCATGTGTACACAGTCACACTCACATGTGCATATAGACATAAACACATCCATGCACACTTCTGCAAGCCCAGGCTCAGGTCCCCTGAACATGCGTCTACATTTCAGCCATGCTTTCCCAGTCGTGTTTCCAAAATTAAACATGGCTCTCTCCTCTCTTGTCCTGTTTCTAAAAATTCAGTAAGACATATGTTTACCAAGAGACAGACACATTAAAGGCTTGTGCTGTCTTTGTCATTTTTCCTTTTTTTGTTGTTCCTTTATTCTGTTGCTAAGATGATTTAAAGGATATTCAGGCATTATTCTCACTACCTGTAGCCCTCGGCTGTGGTCTGATTTTTCCTTCGTGGTGGAGGTCTGCATTCTGGACTCTGGCCTAACATGATCTCTATGGAACGCAGGTCAGAGCCACAACCAATCTGGGCAGGCGCAATAACTATGTTCTGACCCCATTTATTACTTTCTCAAGGGCAGAAATTGATGGGCTATTGTGATATCCAGTTTATAACCTCATTTGAAGCAGGGTCAATGGGCAGCAGGCAAGCGTAATGTCTGGGTGCAGAGGGAGTTCTCAGAAGAAGTTTTAAAAATTATTATTTATATACATATTTTAAATAAACAGAGATGAGGTCTTGCTATGTTGTCCCGGCTGGTCTCAAACTCCTGGGCTCAAGTGGTCCTCCCACCTCTGCCTCCCAAAGTGCTGGATTACAGATGTGAGCTGCCGCACCTGGCCTGGAAGAAGTTTTTAAGCATTGCCCGTTTTCTTTCTTTGTTGTCATAGTCTAATTAATTTGGAACAGCTTGTACTGTGCTTGATGCGACTCTCTTAAGAACAGTAAGTAACATGTAAGGTTTTTTTCTTTTGTCTTTTTCCTATAAGAAAGAGTAAAATCAGTATATGGTAAGAACAAAATCAAATCCATAGTGAGCTTAGGGGGACTTCAGGCTGAGACTGGGGAATGTGGCTGAGGATGTCTCTGCAGAATGAGGATTACTGAATGGTCCATCCCAAGTAGGACCCAACATCTCCTAGCATTGACCGCCTCCAAAGATAACCTGGTCTGGACCCTGCCTCCAGGGTTAGGAGTTTTTTATCAGACCTACATCAGTCACCCAACTACAAGCACTGGGGAGGGCACAGCAAAGGGTTTGTCTGGGTGCCCAGTGGCCCAGCTCACCATGCCACCAGCCCAGAGGGAAATAATAGGTGGTTGGGGGGGTTCTGCTGTGGGCCTGCTGTCCCTGAAGAGAGCACAGACTTCCCTGAGATTCTACCAAGACTTTCTTTTTTCTGTCTTTAAGAGACAGGATCGCCAGGCATGGTGGCTCACACCTGTAATCCCAGCACTTTGGGAGGCCGAGGCAGGCGGATCACTTGAGGTCAGAAGTTTGTGACCAACCTGGCCAACATGGTGAAACCCCGTCTCTCCTAAAAATACAAAATTTAGCCAGGAGTGGTGGCACATGCCTGTAATCCCAGCTACTCCGGAGGCTGAAGCAGGAGAATCACTTAAACACAGGAGGCGGAGGTTACAGTGAGCCTGGGCGACAGAGTGAGACTCCATCTCAAAAAAAAAAAAAAAAAAAAAAAAAAGAGGCTCTTGCTCTGTCACCCAAGCAGGAGTGCAGTGGTGCAATCATAGCTCACTGCAAATTTGAACTGGGCTCAAGGTATCCTCTCACCCCAGCCTCCTGAGTAGTTGCAACTACAGGCATGAATAATGACGCTTGGCTAATTTTTAAAGAGACAGGGTCTCGCCCTCTTGCCCAGGCTGGTCACAAACTCCTGGGCTCAAGTGATCCTTCCTTTTCAGCCTCCCAAAATGTTGCGATTACAGGCATGAGCCACTATGTCCTGCCCACGTTTTCATTTTTTTAAGAAACACAAACTCTCCTTCCCTTTGAAAATGTCCTCCTTATCCAGCCAGGGCAAGTCAGAGAGGCCTGGTCTGAAGGCATGTGGGTGACTGAATTTGTGTGCATGCCACTATATGCCTGAAGACAAAGGGAGAAATAGGCTACTGGTTAACCTCCAGTGCATGCTTTTCCTTAGGGCCCTGACCCTGCCTCCGCTACTTGATCTGCATGGATCGGGGAGCTGAGGTGGCCGAATGGCCCTGGATGAGCTGACACCTCTGCCCTCGGTTTGCACCTGCTGGGTCAGCCCACCTACAGCAGAATCTGGTAATGAGCAGCCCACATTTTCCTAGCCTGTCTTATCAGCAGAACCGCCATCAACTCTCCTGTACTTGCAGATAAAGAAGAAGAATCTTCTGCGACATTACAAGGGAGACTTTGAGACAGACTTTGGACTTTTCCAACCCTACGCTCCTGCATGAGGCAGGTCTTTGGGCCACAGCCTCATTCAGAGCCAAGAAGACTGTAAGGGGCTGCCATGATCCTTATATTTGGTAGAGAATTTCCATATTTTTCTGGTGCTGGAGGGACAGTTGAATCACAAGGCATTAACTTTGCTTGCCAGGGACTCATTTCTCTTCTTGAGGACTCGGAGGGAAAACAGATGCAGAGAGAATCCATGTACACACTTGGGTTCACACAGCACAGAGAGCAGAATGCTGGCTCCCAAGGCTCTGCTCCCTGGAGAGCCTCTAGTAGCCCAGCAGGTGGCTCTCCTGGTCCAGGCGAAGTTTAAAGGCAGGGCCTGGAAGAGAGGAGCTGCTGGCTGGTGTAAACAACAGGAAGGCAGGCAGGAGGGACAGAGCCTGGGGACCATACGCTACCTCCTGTTCCCCCTTCATCATCCAGGTCTCAGGGGCCAAATTCCCACTGTGCCCACTGCAGGTTCCCACCTTCATTCCCACAATCACGCTCCTGGCTTATCTCTACTGTTGCTGGTGCCCGTCATCAACCATCCCCAGACAGTTCCTGTACGTCTTCCTCTTCCTGCTCAGTGGCTTCCTGGTGTACTTCCCACTTGTCCACTTCCAGTGCCAGCCCAGGTGTTTGCAGCTGGTCACTCTACATCTCCAGATGCTCCTGGAAGTTTCTCCAGACACTAAAATATTGGCTGAAGGACTGGACAGGTTCTGCACTGCCCTCTTTGCTGCAACCACCTCTATCCCTACACAAGTGGCCTTGCCCGGTTCTCTGTAGGTTGACTTAGTGCTGTAACTCTATGATAGCTCAGCTGTCATAGAGTTCCGGGCTACCCTCTCCTGAGAGTGCTCCCCTTCTCTAAGAACTGTTCCTTTGACACAGCCAAACTGGCATTACATAATGGCCTCTCTGGGTCATAGTTCTTTCATAGTTTTTTTGTAGCCTATGCGGGCAGCATGGAATAAGTTTCCTTCTTTGGTATTTTGGTATGAGAATTCTACGGTCCGATTCAGGCTCGGATGGTTGCTTGAGCTAAAGCATTGTCAATCTTGGGCTCTATGTGGGGCCATCTTTTATCATGTGGGCAGAGAAGTAGAGAAAGTCATTGTGGCGGGGAGAAAGAAGATCCATAATGACATGTGCAGAGAAATTCTGTGATCCCAAGGATCTGGGAAGGAAATTTGAGAAAGTAGCGGCTTTGATTTCTGATTGTGTTCCAATTCTGGTCCCTGTTTTTCTATGGTCTAACTGTCATCTAATGATCTTTCCTGGTTTTTGATTGTCTAACACAATGTGATACCTTGAAATAAATTTCCCATCTTAACTCAGGTGAATTAGAACAGGCTCCTATTTCTTGCAACTAGAAAAATGTTGGCTCTGATAAGCCTTCTTGTTCAGGAAGAAACGATAGTAGAAGTTCTCTGCTTATCCTTCTGGAATGCATTCCAAGACCCCCAGCAGATGCCTGAAACCATGGATAGTACCAAACCCTACACATACTATGTTTTCTAGACCTACTAACTAAGACGGCTACTAAGTGACTCCCACATGGGGAGCATATACAAGATGGATATGCTGGACAAAGGGATGGTTCATGTCCTTGGCGGGATGAGGTAAGATGGTGAGAGATTTTGTCATGCTATCAGATCAGCGTGCAATTTAAAACTTATACATTGTTTATTCCTGGAATGTTCCATTTAATATTTTCAGACCTCTGTTGATCACAGCTAACTGAAACATTGGATAAGAGGAGACTGTGGTACTTTAGTCTCTGTTGGAAGCTGCCTATTAGTTTGAATAGGGAAAGAAGCAAGAGACATATCCCTGGAAAGGAGAGGTCATCGGTTTTGAGTAGAAGAGAGGACAGTCACATTTCTAGAAGAAAGGATGAAAAGTTAGAGCTAACCCCAGAAGGCTAACCTGGTTATGGGACTAAATAGAGACAAAGGAGCAGAGAAATCTGGCTTCCCCGGGGAGAAAATGGCAGAGGATAGACACAGGGCCTAGAAAGAGGCTGGGAGTGCAGCTCCTGGGTGCACCCCTGGACGTGACTCAAAGAGAGGGGCTGAGGACACTGTTCAGAATCTAACTGGGCCTGGGCAGCCTGCACGTGGCTTTGCTGATTGACGTGGAGAAGGTGGCAATACCTGCCGCCTGAACCTTTGTCTTGGTAGGTTGTTTGCTTACATCAATGAATTCTCCATTTCTTTGACACGAACTGAATGTCCAACAATTCAATTCAATTCTACACTCCACAGGTTTAGGGACTGAGTCCCACAAGACTGTGCTCACTTCAGACACCAGTTGCAAGTATTGGGTGCCCAGGTTACCCACATTTCTGTCTGACTTGGCTACAAAGATGGAGATTTCCACAGCTTCCCTCTTCAGGTTTGAAAATTTGCAAGAATGTCTCAGATGTCTCAGGAAACTACTTAACTCACTATTACCAGTTAATTTCAAAAGACACCATTCACATACAGCCAGATGGAACAGCTGAACCAGGCAGAGCATTTGGGAAGGGCACAGAGCTTCCACGCCCTCTTCCCGGTAGCCACGCTCTTGGCACCTCAAGGCGTTCACCAACCTGATAGCTCCCCAAATCCTGTAATGTAGGGACTTTATGGAGGTTTCATTATATAACCATGATTGACTAAATCATTGGCCATTGGCTGGACTCACTCTCCAGCCCCTCTCCCCTCTCCAGAGGTTTAGGGATGAGGCTGAAAGTCCCAACCCTCTAATCACGCCTTGGGCTTTCTGGCAAGGAGACCCCATCCTAAAACTATCCAGGGGCCCTCAGCCACCTGTCATCTCATTAGCATACAAAAGTCACTCTTATCATTATGGAGATTCCAAGGGTTTTAGGAACAGTGTACCAAGAACTGGGGACATAAACCAAATACTTATTTTTTGTTATATCACACTTCTGAATTATAAACACTTTATTAGTCCTGTTCCCCAGAACACAGCTGCCAGTGAAATTCTAGGAAAATCCTCACATTCCTTCTCCTCCCAGCAGGACAGCCTGCCTTAGAGAAAAAGATTACAAGAGAGACTGGTCCTATCCAGCTCCTTTCAAAAGAGGCCATGAATTTGGCTGAACATTCGCCAGGAAAGGCTCTGGGGTCTCCAGCAGGAATTAGTCCTTTCCTCCTTCGGCCTCCCACCAAACTGCCCCTGTGCCGTTTATGAGCTTTTCTGGGTCCTGGACGCCGGGTTTGGCTGTGTGTCCTATTGCCCTCTGGGCTGAAGGTTTGGTGAGTATGGGGGCTCGTTCTCAGACTCGTTTGTACATCCCTCAGTTCCCATCATGGTTCTGGGCTCCTTGCTGATCAATAAGACTTGGTGAATCAAAATAATGAAATATTTGTTGAATGAGGAGAGAATGAATCACATTTCTATTTTTAAGACTTGCACTCACGCTCATCTTCCCCATGGCCCTGGCTCCAAGACGCTGTCCTGAGAAGGTTCTCTAGGGAGGAAGGACATCTTCCATGTCTTGAGCAGTCCTCTCTAACTGTCATGGGCACATGCCTGGAGGTGGGAGGCAGAGTGGGTGGCTGAACCAGGCACAGGCTAGGTTCTGGGTCATGCACCTGTTAGACTGAGTCTCACTTTGTTATTCAATCTGCCATCCTTCCCCAAACCAACTGCCTTTCGACTCCCAGTCCTCTTGTGGTGGAAGAAAGTACGTAAGGCAGGGCTCTGTGAGGGCAGCTTCTTACCCCTCAAATTACCTGGCACACCTTCCCCGAGCTCCTGTCCTGCCCCTGGCCCTTTCATGGGCCCCAGGACGGTAGTGGGGAGTGATCCCAGATGGAAATCTGAGACTTCTTAGGGAATTAATATGTTGGACTTTCTTGCGCCAAGTCAAGATCACAGTCTCCATAGTTATTTCTCTGCTATAAGGTCAAGGATGACATAGTAAGTGTCATGGTCTGGCCTTCAGTCTGGAAAAAAATGTTCTGAATCTTGGGGACAAGATTGGTGGAGCACCTGAAGTTAGGAGTTTGAGACCAGCCTGGCCAACATGGGGAAAACTGCATCTCTACTAAAAATACAAAAGTTAGCCGGGCATGGTGACACACAAACCTGTAATCCTAGCTACTTGGGAGGCTCAGGCAGGAGAATCATTTGAACCCGGGAGGTGGAGGTTTTAGTGAATCAAGATCACGCCACTGCACTCCAGCCTGGGTGACAGAGCGAGACTCTGTCTTCAAAAGATGAATGACATGGAGGAGAGCTAGCCCCCAGCCAACCCTTTATGGGCATATAGTGTGAGCATAATTAACCTTTTGTGATATCATGGTGTAGTAAGAGATATGTATTTGGTGTTAGTCCCTAGTTCCCTTGTAGCTTCCTGAGTGGTACTGGTAGAAGGAGCATCTTTTTCTATTCATAATAAGCCCTTTCAACCATGAGCTTATGCTAATGGCGTGACTCTAGGAGGAGAGGGGCTGGTTGCCAGAGGAAGCAACCATGTGATTAGAGGGCTGGAACTTTCAGCTCCAGGCACTCTACCTCCAGGGAGAGGAAAGGGGATGGGAATTGAGCCTGATCACCAGTGGCCAATGATTGACTCAATCATGTTTACATAATGGAAACTCCATAAAAAGCCTAAATGAAGGGGTTTGGAGAGCTTCCAGGCTGGTGAGCCCATGGAGGTGCTGGGAGAGTGGTGTATCTGGAGAGGGCAGGGAAGCTCCATGCCTCTTTCCCACCTTGCCCTATGTACCTCTTCATCTGGACTGTTCATTTGTATCTTTTATAATAAACTGGTAACCATAAGTTAGGAGCTGGGAGTAGTCAGGCGCACCTGTAGTCCCAGCTACTCATGAGGCTGAGGTAGAAGGATCCCTTGAGTTCAGGAGTTCAGGACTAGCCTGGGTGACATAGTGAGACCCTGTCTCTACAAAATTTAAGTAAACAAATAAAAGCACACATAAGTAAGGTGTTTTCTTGAGTTCTGTGAGTCATGAAAGCAGATTATCAAACACAAGGAGAGGGCTGTGGAAACCCCTAATTTTTAGCCAAGTTGGTCAGAAGTACCAGAGGCCCGGGACTTGTGTAATTGAGCCTGTAATGTGTGGGATCTGTGCCCATTCTGTGTGGGTAATATCAGAATTGAATTGCAGGACATGCAGTTGGTGTCAGGAGAGTTGGAGAATTGCTTGGGGTGGAAAATCCACACATTTGATGTTGTGAGTAGAGATATACAGGGTTTTCTTTCATTGTTTTAAACCACTGAGAGTTGGAGGGTGTTACTGCAGCATAATCTAGTTAGTTCATCGCGACTGTTCATTTCTCTTCTGTTCAGGAGTCTTACAAGTGCCTAGAGCTGTTGACCAGCTGGTGGATGTCAGCTAAGGAGTTAGTGATGGAGCCACACTTGATGGGAGCTCATCCTCTCCCTGGTCTCCTCCGTCACACTTCGTGGATTCCTCATCCATCTTCTCTGCCCTTCATCTGGCACCACCCTGCCTTTTTCTTCCTTTCCACAGGCACAGTCTTACATTACCTCTGGGAGAGGAAAAACTGGTTCTACAAATATGCATAAAGGAAATTTTCTCTAGTGAGGGCTTTTAAATCATTGTTCCTGCTTAGGCATGGGCCGAAGGAGAAAACACTGCCACCCAGCCCTTGGGGCACCATTGAGAGAGGAGGCAAACACAGAGAAAAAACAGGCAGATTACTATTTCCATCCAAATACTAACCAGGCCCGACCCTGCTTAGCTTCCGAGATCAGACGAGATCGGGCATGTTCAGGGTGGTATGGCCATAGGCCAGATTATTACTTCGACCTATAACCCTGGTGCCCACAGATAAACACACACAACAGCCCTTTTTAAATAGAAATGGGTGATATTCTGGATTTTTCTTTTTCTTTTTCTTTTTTTTTTTTGAGACGGAGTTTCTCTGTTGCCAGGTTCTGGAGTACCATGGCAGGATCTCAGCTCACTGCAACCTCTACCTCCCAGGTTCAAGTGATACCGCTTGCCTCAGCCTCCCGAGTAGCTGGGACTACAGGTGCACACCACCACGCCCGGCTAATTTTTTTGTATTTCTGTAGACACATACAACATGGCTTCTTGCTATGCCTGTCCTTCTGTGTTGCTTTACTTTATTCCCATGGAAAGCCTGTCTTCTCTATCTTCTATCTCTTCCTCCCTGGAACTGCTTCTTTGCATTTAAACAACCTCTCTCAAGTGCTCAATTGCACTGTCCCCTTCAGCTAAAAGTCACTCTAATTTGGCACTTCCCGATTAACAAAGTCCCTTATAGTTATTCATGCCATTGAATAATAATGGCTAAGATTTACTGAACATGTATTAAGATGCCAATCTAAATACAATGCAATCATTCCAACTTATGGATGAGGCTCAGTGTAAAATTTTTTTTTTTTTTTTTTTTTCCTGCCACAATATTTTTAATTACGTACAAAGGTCTGACATGGCACCCAGGGACCCATTTCACCCACTGCTCTGTTTGGCCGCCAGTCTTTTGTCTCTCTCTTCAGCAATGGTGAGGCGGATACCCTTTCCTCGGGGAAGAGAAATCCATGGTTTGTTGCCCTTGCCAATAACAAAAATGTTGGAAAGTCGAGTGGCAAAGCTGTTGCCATTGGCATCTTTCACGTGAACCACGTCAAAAGATCCAGGATGCCTCTCTCTGTTGGTGATCACACCAATTCTTCCCAGGTTAGCACCTCCAGTCACCATACACAGGTTACCAGTGTCGAACTTGATGAAATCAGTAATCTTGCCAGTCTCCAAATCAATCTGAATGGTATCATTCACCTTGATGAGGGGATCGGGGTAGCGGATGGTACGGGCATCATGAGTCACCAGATGAGGGATTCCTTTTGTGCCCACAAAGATCTTTCTCACTTTGCATAACTTGTACTTGGCCTCCTCAGGTGTAATACGATGTACAGCAAAGCGACCCTTGGTGTCATAGATCAGACGGAAATTCTCTCCCGTCTTGTCAATGCTGATGACATCCATGAATCCAGCAGGGTAGGTTATATCAGTTCGGACCTTGCCATCGATCTTAATGAACCGCTGCATGCAAATCTTCTTTACTTCATCTCCTGTCAGGGCATACTTAAGTCTGTTCCTTAGGAAGATGATGAGGGGGAGACACTCTCTCAACTTGTGGGGACCGGTGGATGGACGAGGAGCAAACACACCGGTCAATTTATCCAGCATCCAATGCTTTGGAGCTGCTACCCGCTTCAGATGCTTCTTGGGACCACGAGCCATGGCTGCGTTAGGCAAGGAAAGAGCTCAGTGTAAAATTAATAACAGGTCTAAGGTCACTGAGTAAGTAGCAGTGAGAATCTGAGTCACCACACTCTATTCAATGGGATTTTTGTCTCTTGACCTCTCAACGGTAGTGGGGGCGTTTCCCACTACGAACCCTCCCTTTGTTCTCTACTTTTACTTTCCTGATTATGCCCCTTTGGTTTGTCTTTTACCCTTTTCTCTAGTGGCTTATTCTCGGTTTCCTTTGTAAACTCTGACTTCTCTACAGGCACTTTAATTGCTAGTATTCCTCGGGAATCTGTCCAATCTTTCTCCATACATTCTACTCATTCTCTCTGGGTAATTTCAGCTATTCCCTGGGCTATACCTCTGGCTTTTACATGCTAAGGATGCCCTTAGTTTCCAGGTCCCTGCAGTTTCTCCTGCTCAACCCTCTGGCTTCCTGACCTATTCCTTACTAGAAACCTCCACTTGAATATCTCACTTGCACTAAACCTCATGTGTTCAAAAAATGAACTCGCCTTTTTCCCCTCCAATCTCGCTTCTCTCCAGAGTCTCATGGCTCAGGGCACAGCATCCATGCAATTTCCCAAGTTAGAAACCTAAGATCTGTCCTTGACGTCTCTCTTTCTCTCATCTCTCCTATCTAATTCATCATTAAGTCCTGTCCATGTGTGCCTCCTAAATTTCTTAGACATTGGTTCTCTTTGATCCCTTGTTTCCATGTTGGCCAGGACGGTCTCGATCTCCTGACCTCGTGATCCGCCTGCCTCGGCCTCCCAAAGTGCTGGGATTACAGGCGTATTCTGGATTTTTCTAAAAATTCCCCAATTTATCTGGGGCTGGGTGTGGTGGCTCACCCCTATAATCCTAGCACTTTGGGAGGCCAACGCCGGAGCTTGAGCCCAAGAGTTCAAGACTAGCCTGGGCAACATAGTGAGACCTCTCTACAAAAAAAATTTAAAAATCTACAAAACCAACACAAAACCCACAATTTATCTGGAAGGGCTTTTTATGTGATACTTTTTACATTAGCACATAACTTCTTTTTAATGATTATTTAGTATTATTGACTTATTCTTCAAAAGTATTTGGTTGTTTTCTCTTTGTTATAAGCAAAGCTGAAGGGGCCATCTTGGTGTAGAGGAAAGTGATGAACAGACCACAGGCATCCTCTTTCTTCCCTGAATCATCACTGTTCACCTTGTTTTAAGTTATAGTCTTCCTCCTGAATTCATTTTTCATGATTTTTTTCCTATAAATTAAATATATGTTTTAGATATAGTGAGGTATATCTAAGCTATAGTTATTGTGACACATACTGAGGGCTCTATTAACTGTTAATTTGCCTATAGAATAGAGATGCTCTTCAATTATTTTTAAAAATTATATAAACTCTAAATTAAAATTTTTGTGAAATGAATCTTCCAGGCCGGGTGTGGTGACTCACACCTGTAATCCTAGCACTTTGGGAAGCTGAGGCGGGCGGATCACTTGAGGCCAGGAGTTCTAGACTGGCCTGGCTAACATGGTGAAACCGCATCTCTACAAAAACTAGCCAGGCGTGGTGGCACCTGTAGTCTCAGCTACTTGGGAGGCTGAGGCAGGAGAATCACTTGAACCCGGGACGGGGAGGTTGTAGGGAGCTGTGATCACGCTATTGCACCGCAGCCTGGGTGATAGAGCGAGACTCTATCTCAAAAAAAAAAAAAAAAAAAAAGAAAAGAAAAGAAAAGAAGAAGCTTCTGATTTTTTTTTTTCCCACTGACCCCACAATCTAACATGTAATGAGAAATAGAGTATAAATCATTTGGGAATCACTGAAATAGCTAAATACATTGAAGAAAAAAACAGCATTTAAAACAACATTTTTATTTTAGGTTTAGGGGTACATGTGAGGGTTTGTTACATAGATAAACACCTGTCACAAGGCTTTGGTATACATATTATTACATCACCCAGGTATTAAGTTCAGTACCTGATAGTTACCTGTTCTGTTCCTCTCCCTCCTGCCACCCTCCCCGCTCGAGTAAGCCCCAGTATCTGTTGTTTCCTTCTCTGTGTCCATAAGTTATCATTTAGCTCCCTAAAAACAGCATTTTGTAACCTGAATATATTCCCTTAGGAAACATCTTTTTTGGGAATAAAGCTTAGGTTTGTGTACCTATGCTTTTTATTTTAGAATAAAAAACTTATACAATTTTTAAAGGTAGAAAGTTTTGTGATACATATTTTTTTAAAGGTCAGAATTTTATTGCTTTAGTCCAAAGGCTCCTTCAGGCTCTTGAGAAAGAAGGCCACATGATGCTATCTTTAAAACACAACACAAAAGCAAAACAGTAAAAGATGTGAATTTCTGTCTGTAATAGTAAACAGCATCTTTAGAGCTAGTTTCCCATTAGAGATGATCAGAACAGAGTGTTACCAATGCCAGGTGACTCTGTTTCAGAGATGAAAAGGCAGAGAAACACTTAGATCATGAGACAAGAACCAGATGGAAAGAGCTACTTGGCAGGGTTAAAAGAAAAACTTTAGACAAATTAGATTTAACAGAGTTTAATTGAGCAAGAAAAAGAAAAAAAATTGATTCATGAATCTGGCAGTCCTGAGAATCGGAACAGATTCAAAGTGACTTCAGGGCTGCTGTATGGGCAGATAAATTTACGGCAGAAGAAGAAAAGCAAAGGACAGAAAATAAAAGTGAGGTAGAGAGACAGCTGCGTTGGTTACAGCACAGCATTCACCTTATTTGAACACGCTCTATGCATGGCTGTTGTAATTGGGTGAGACTTAGCTATTGTTACAGAAGGTCACTCCTAAAGTAGCTTTTTCAGTTTGTTTAATACTAAGTTAGTTTGCCATTCATACATAAGAACTTAAGTGACCAGGTGTGGTGGCTCACCCCTGTAATCCCAGCACTTTGGGAGGCTGAGGTGGGTGGATTATTTGAAGTCAGAAGTTCAAGACCAGCCTGGGCAACATGGGATAACCCCGTCTCTACTAAAAATACAAAAATTAGCCGGGTGTGGTGGCACATGCCTGTAATCCCAGCTACACGGGAGGCTGAGGCAGGAGAATTGCTTGAACCTGGAAGGCAGAGGTTGCAGTGAGCCGAGATCGTGCCACTGTACTTCAGCCTGGGCAACAGAGTGAGACTTCATTGAAAAAAAAAAAAGAAAAAGAAAAAATAATTCAAATATGGTGGTGTTCTCAGGCTGAATTTAGTTTGATTTAATAATGACCCTCCTTTGGGTCAGCCTCTCAATTTTGAGAGATTGACCAAAACTCTGGGCATTGACACCATCCTGTCACTATCATAATGACTTATTTGGTTTTGGCATGGATTCATAAGTCACAACATCACATCAGTAAAACAAGTTTTTAATGTTCTTGCTGATGTACTTGAGGTGGGACCATTCAATGCTCAGTGGCTGGCTGCATAGAAAACTTTTAAGACTTGAGATGATGCCGTGCACCAGGGGGATATATTAGTCTGTTCTCACACTGCTAATAAGGACATACCCAAGACTGGGTAATTTATAAAGGAAAGAAGTTTAATGGACTCACAGCTCCACATGGCTGGGGAGGCCTCACAAACATGTAGGAAGATGAAGGAAGAGCAAAGGGATATCTTACATGGTGGCAGGCAAGAAAGCTTGTGTGGGAGAACATGAGACTCGTTCACTACCATGGGAATAGCACGGGAAAAACCTGTCTCTGTGATTCAGTTACCTCCCACCAGGTTCTTCCCACAACATGTGGGGATTATTACAATTCAAGGTGAGATATGGGTGGGAACACAGAGCCAAACCGTATCAGGGGACTATTATGACTATCAAGAAAATAATAGGAAAAGACCAGCTGGTTGCCGTGGTTTGAGCCTGTAGTCCCAGTTACTTGAAAGGCTGAGGCAGGAGGATCTCTTAAGCCCAGAAGTTTGAATCCAGCCTGGGCAGCATACACAGACACTACCTCTTAAAACAAACAAACAAAAACAAACAAACACAAAGTGTACTCCTCAACAAATTCTAAGAAATGAACTCAACAAACCTAACAAAATCAAACAGGTCAAAGTTCAGACAATATAGGCAGTTCAACAATATTTGACTCTAATTGGTCATAGTCCTTCGTTCAGGATTTGGTGATGATTAAGAACCATAGTTCGCTGTAAAATGGCCTGCCATTTTTGTTGTTACCTGGTAACACAAGTCGTAATAACCTGGAGACCTAAGGGAAGAAATTTTGTACTTTAGAAAACCTTGGAAAAAGGCAAGCTTGCCATTCACCATTCGGAATGCTTACAAACCACCTGTCAGTTGCTCCCATAAACACATCATCTGTTCCTTTCTCTTGAGAGATTTCCTTAATGTATCTGGTGGCAGTATGTAAGAAAACAACAGTATCAGCCACCTTTTAAATACAGCTTTCTGTAATAACAAAATCAAGGGAGAAATAGGTAGAACATTCAGTTTTGCTCACTAGCAAACAGAAGCCCCCAACTTAAATAAAAACAGGACTT